>NC_041391.1:448046117-448049086 GCF_002162155.2 Triticum dicoccoides | reverse complement strand
ACAGACGGTCTATTCTGCTAATATTAGCAGAATAACTATTCTGCACACCACTTCGGCACTGCACGCTCAACAGAAGCGCACTGCATCATTTTGACGACGAGCACTGCAATAGAGACTAGTGAACTTCTCTTCGAAAAAAATTGCACGCGTTATTTTTTCGGTACTGTTTTTACTCTAATTTTTTAACCGTTTATCGGAATGAGGCGTGTAATATACCATTGAAAAGCTATGTATTAGGCGCAACTTCGACATGTTGAACACTTTTCGAGATTCCACACGGTTTAAAAGCAGTTTTGAAAATAGTGCGGCGGATGACGAGTGGCAGCGAGCGTTTTTTCACGTTTTTTTCTAAACCGCTTGTCGGAATGAAGCAAATGATACGCCGTTGGATAGATATCGTTGAGGCGCATCTTTTTCGTATATAAATATTTCTCTAATTCGTTACGGTTTAAGAGCAGTTTCAAATTTACTAAATCGCAGAATTCTGTTTTTTAATTTTTTTTCAAATTTTCGGCACTGTTTTCGCTCCAGTTTTTGAACCGTTTGTCGAAACGAGGCATGTGATACGCTGTTGGAAAGCTACAAACGAGGCACAACTTTCATATATTTCAATGGTTTTGAGATTCCTTACGGTTTTAACTTAATTTTGAAAATCGTGTGGCGGATGATGAGTGGCAGCGGCAGTTTTTTGCGAAATTTTTACAAACCACTGGTCGGAATGATTCAAACGATACTCCGTTGGAAAGATATCGACGAGGCACAACTTTTTCATGTAGAACACTCTCTCTAATTCTTTACGGTTTAAGAGAAATTTCAAATTTACCGAAATGCGAGCACTCTGTTTTTCGCGACACCAAAATCGACGTGGGTACTTCATCCGACTGAAAACCGCACTTCATCGGACGAAAAACAGCACTGCATCAGCTGGGTAAGAGAACTGCATGATCTCTTTTTTGTTTAGACGTAAATTTTTGAAGACGAGGAAGAAAACCGCACTGCTTTTAGACTGAAAACCACACTGCATCAGACGGGCTAGCGGACTGCATGATTTCTTTTTTATGGGACGTAAATTTTTGAAGACGAGGAAGAAAACCACACTTCTTTTAGACTGAAAACCGCACTGCATCAGATGGTAAAGTGAACCCCATAACTTTTCTTCTCTTTTTTTAACTTTTTATGTTTTATGGGAACCACATGGTCAAAGTTTGTGAATCGTCTGGCCGAGATTAGAGAGCTGCATTTTTTGGGTGAAAGTGAATCATAGGGAAGAAACTAGCGGACTACATGTAAAAAGAAACAAACTTCTATGATGATTTTTTATTGTTTTTATAAAGGGAATGTTTTTACAAGGGAAACCACAGGAGTGCACTGCAAACATACATACTGCACTGCAAGCATACAGAAAACAAGTGAAAACAGCCACATGCAACAATACAAATTGTTTTCTAAAAAATCACAATGACCTGGGTGTACTACATACATACCCACACCGCATTGCAAATATATACAAAAGGAACTACATGCACATGATGCTTCCTTTTTTCTCGCATATGCAAAAATGAACTAACATATAGTACAAGTGAACCGCATCTGCAAGAGTGTGACACGAGAGTGCCAGCCAGCCATCAAGATGAGCACGCACATGCTTTGGCCGTCGGGGTGCACGACCACTTCAAAACGAGCACGAGGGGTCCGAGGTGCACTGCACTGCATGCCAGACCCATGAGCACTGCATGCCAGCACCACGCGCACTGCAAGCCTGCACCGCTTACACTGCACCGAAGACCCAGGCGAAACTGCATTTTTTTGTGCCCTAGCGAAATCTGAAAATGCCAAAAATTCCATGAACTTCGTCAGCGCATCAACCGCACCACATCAGTCCCCGATCCCATGAGCTGCAGAGGTGAACCGCTGGTCTCATCGGCGACGGGCCGTGCGCCCTGTGCAGCACCACCCGCGCCATCTGGCGGGCCCAGTGCTCTGGCGGCGGTGCAGCATGGCCGATGACACTGTTGGAAGGGTCCCTGGATCTGGTTGCCAGGGCTCGCCGCTGTGGAGAGTGGCCGAGCAGCAAGTTAGCGCGAGCAGTTTTTTAGACCCTAGGAGATTCAGACTATAGGAGATGTTGGGGACGCGCCAATGAACTGCATTGGACAGCTAACCCCGCTGCACTGGAGCGTCGAATGAACATGCCGAACCGCACATCTTAATCTCAATAGACTCAAAACTTGCAAATCTTCTCCAAACAAAAAAACAAAGTGCATCTGACCCACCCCAACGCCCGCTCATGGACCTCGTCATGCGTATGCAAACTGCAGCGACAAGCTAGCTCCCCGAGCACTGCACATAGAGAAGAACAGAGCTGCACAATTCCCATAATAGAGCTGCAAAAACCAATAGAAAAGAGCTGCAACAAGTATTTCAAGGGCTGGACATGGAGATCGAGGGTGTCCTCATCAACGCCGGCAGAGGCATGTTGTGCCGGAGTGCCCTGTGTTCGCCGGAGGAGCACCACAGCTGGTGATGGGCGGATCCATTCCCGGAGCACGGACGAGCTGCACCAGCGGGAGGGCCGACGCGGCCTGGATCTGGCGCCTTCTCTCCTCCACACACGGTGCCCCCTCCCCTGACCTGCAGCTACATGGGATCCGGGCCGAATCCGGATGGGGTGGAGCGGGGCAGGCGACAGTAGGTGGTGGGCGGCGCAAGGAGCACCCGTGCCGCGGGGTAGGCAGATCCGGTCGCCGGCAGCCGCGTTGGGCACCTGGGAGGAGGGAGGTGGCCGGCTCAGGAGGTCGCAGTCGGGGTAGGTGGATGGACGGGGTTGGGAGGAGGGAGGTGGAGGAGGATCCCGCCAGATTCAGTGGCCACAGGGCGATGGTGGGAGGAGGGACCGCCGGATCCGGTGGCTGGACGTGCGGAGCGGGAGGATGGCTGGCTGGGAGGCGGCGGTGTGGGGAGAAGGTGGT
>NC_041391.1:447827398-448045597 GCF_002162155.2 Triticum dicoccoides | reverse complement strand
AACAACGACGGAAAGAGTGACAATGCAAAGTTGAAGAATTTGAAAAACTGAGGAATTTCAAAAATGAAGAAAAACTCAAATTGAAGATTTTCAACTTTGGTTGGTGGCGTAACCCATCGTATAAGAAAACTGATTTTAGACACCGCATACAATTCCCGTAGGGTTCTGAGAATCAATTTCTTCATTAATTTCTTCACACTTAGAGGGTTAGTCTTCATTGATTGAAGAAAAACGTTACTTCATGTGTTGCACATCTAAGTCATCAAGTCAGCATAAGTGTTAGGATGTGTGTCCTTTGAAAGAACATTCAAAGATTCTAGGATATTTAGCTCACACCGCAACTTGCTAAATCTCTTCTCATCCATGGGCTTTATGAAGATATCGGCCAGCTGGTCTTCAGTACTTGCATGGTCGATGGAGATGTCGCCCTTCAACACATGGTCACGAAGAAAATGATGACAAATCTGGATGTGCTTTGTCTTCGAGTGTTGAACTGGGTTGTGAGCAATCTTGATATCACTCTCATTGTCGCAGTAGAGAGGCACATTCTTCACGTTGATGCCGTAGTCCTTGAGTGTTTGCTTCATCCATAGTAATTGAGCACAGCAAGATCCAGCAGCAATGTACTCAGCTTCTGTAGTGGAGAGTGATACGTTGTTCTGCTTCTTTGAGGACCAACATACCAAGGATTGTCCAAGGAAATGACATGTGCCTGATGTTGACTCGCGGTCCACCCGATCACCAGCATAGTCAGAGTCTGAATATCCAATGAGATCAAAGGAAGAGCCCTTGGGATACCATAATCCAAGTGTTGGTGTGTGAGCTAGATATCGAAGAATATGCTTCACAGCCTTATGGTGTGATTCCTTTGATGTAGCTTGAAATCGGGCACACATGCAAACACTAAGCATAATATCCGGCCTAGATGCACATAAGTACAATAAAGAGCCAATCATGGAGCGGTACACCTTTTGATCAAAGTCTTTATCATTTTCATCAGTGCATAGATGGCCATTTGTGGGTATAGGAATTTTGACGCCATTGCAATCTTGGATGTGCTGAATTTCCTCAACACATCCTTGAGGTATTTCTCCTGAGATATGAATATGCCATTGTATTGTTGACGAATCTGAAGACCTAAGAAGAATTTCAATTCTCCCATCATAGACATTTGATATTCTTCACTCATCATATAGACAAATTCATCACTGTATCGTTGGTTAGTACAGCCAAAGATAATATCATCAACATATATTTGGCACACGAATAATTCATCATCATATGATTTGGTGAAAAGAGTTGGGTCAAGTGAACCGGGTTTGAAGCCTTTCTTCATGAGGAATTCCTTCAGTGTGTCATACCACGCCCGAGGTGCTTGCTTGAGGCCATAGAGGGCCTTGTTGAGTCTGTAGACGTGATCTGGAAATTTTGGATCCTCAAAACCTGGTGGTTGAGCAACATATACTCCTTGCTCAAGCTTACCATTGAGGAATACACTTTTCACATCCATTTGTTGTAAGATGATATTATGATGGTTAGCATAAGCAAGCAATATGTGAATAGCCTCAAGCCTAGCAACAGGTGTAAAAGTTTCATCAAAATCAATTCCTTCAACCTGTATGTAGCCTTGAGCTACAAGACGAACCTTATTCCTCACCGCGAGGCCATTTTTATCTTGTTTGTTGCGGTAGATCCATTTGGTACCGATGATGTTGTGCTTGCGTGGGTCTGGTCGCTTGACAAGCTCTCACACATTGTTGAGCTCGAATTGATGCAATTCATCTTGCATGGCTTGAATCCACTCGGATTCCATGAATGCTTCATCTACTTTAGTGGGCTCTGTGATGGAGACAAAAGCAAAATGCCCGCAAAAGTTAGATAAATGTGAAGCTTGAGCGCGTGAGGGGACCTGGTGCTCAAATGTCATCGATGATCTTCTCGACTTACACTTTGTTTGCAATGTGAGGATGTGCGGGTTGACGACTTTGCTTAGGCCCAACAGTTTCTTCAGGACCAGTTTCTTCAGCAGCACCAGCATGATTTTCTTCACGATCAGGAATGACTTCTTCAGCAGATTCTTCAGTAGGGATGACATCCTCAGTAGCTTTGAACTTGATGGATTCCTCAGGTGACATTTCATCTAGCACAGGAGGTAGGTGCTCTCTTTGCGAGCCATTAGTTTCATCGAACCGCACATCTACAGTTTCAACAACCTTGTGATGATTGATGTTGAAGACTCTGTAGGTGTGCAAGTCATTTTCGCAACCAAGCATAAAACCCTCATGTGCTTTTAGTGCAAATTTAGAGTGATGGTGAGGATCTCTAATCCAACATTTAGCACCGAAGACTTTGAAATAACTTACATTTGGTTTCTTGTCAGTGAGGAGTTCATATCAGGTCTTTTTGAAAAATTTGTGAAGATATACCCTGTTGATGATGTGGCACGCAATATCAATTGCTTCAGGCCAGAAGCACTCAGGTGTCTTGTATTCATCAAGCATAGTGCAGGCCATCTCACAAAGAGTCCTGTTCTTGCGCTCCACGACGCCATTTTGCTGAGGAGTATAAGGAGCAGACAATTTGTGAGTAATACCAAGCATATCGAGATATTCATCGAGGCCAGTGTTCTTGAACTCGGTTCCATTATCACTCATGATATGCTTGATCTTCACGCCGAAGTTAGTGGAATCCCTTGAGGAAAAACGTCTGAAGACTACCTACACTTCATTTTTGTAAGTGATGATATGCACCCATGCATAATGAGAGTAGTCATCAACTATGACAAAGCCATATAAAGATGCAGAACTAGTGAACATGGCATAATGAGTAGGGCCAAATAGATCCATATGAAGTAATTCAAAGGGACGAGAAGTGGTCATGATAGTCTTCGTGGGATGCTTGGATCTGGTGATCTTCCCAGCCTCGCAAGCCCCACAAATATGATCTTTGAGGAATTTGACACCCTCGATGCCAATGACGTGCTTCTTCTTCGCGAGTGTATGCAAGTTCCTCATCCCAGCATGACCAAGTCGTCGATGCCATAACCAACATCCTGAAGCTTTTGCAAGTAGACATGTGGCAGGTTGTGGTCCAATAGAGAAATCAACAATATAAAAGTTGTTGGAAATATGCCCTAGAGGCAATAATAAAAAATTATTATTATATTTCCTTGTTCATGATAATTGTCTATTATTCATGATATAATTGTGTTATCCGGAAATCGCAATACATGTGTGAATTCATAGATCACAACATGTCCCTAGTAAGCCTCTAATTGACTAGCTCGTTGATCAATAGATAGTCATGGTTTCCTGACTATGGACATTGGGTGTCATTGATAACGGGATCACATCATTAGGAGAATGATGTGATGGACAAGACCCAATCCTAAGCATAGCACAAGATCGTGTAGTTCGTTTGCTAGAGCTTTTCCAATGTCAAGTATCTTTTCCTTAGAACATGAGATCGTGTAACTCCCGGATACCGTAGGAGTGCTTTGGGTGTACCAAACATCACAACGTAACTGGGTGACTATAAAGGTATACTACGGGTATCCTCGAAAGTATCTGTTGGGTTGACACAGATTGAGACTGGGATTTGTCACTCCGTATGACGGAGAGGTATCTCTGGGCCCACTCGGTAAGGCATCATCATATTGAGCTCAAAGTGACCAAGTGTTTGGTCACGGGATTATGCATTACGATACAAGTAAAGTGACTTGGCGGTAACGAGATTGAACGAGGTATTGGGATACCGATGATCGAATCTCGGGCAAGGAACGTACCGATTGACAAAGGGAATTGTATATGGGGTTACTCGACTCCTCGACATTGTGGTTCATCCGATGAGATCACCGAGGAGCATGTGGGTGTCAACATGGGTATCCAGATCCCGCTGTTGGTTATTGACTGGAGAGTCGTCTCGGTCATGTCTGCGTGTCTCCCGAACCCGTAGGGTCTACACACTTAAGGTTCGGTGACGCTAGGGTTATAGAGATATTAGTATGCAGCAAACTCGAAAGTTGTTCGGAGTCCCGGATGAGATCTCGGACGTCACGAGGAGTTCCGGAATGGTCCGGAGGTAAAGAATTATATATAGGAAGTCGGGTTTCGGCCATCGGGAAAGTTTCGAGGGTCACCGGTATTGTACCGGGACCACCGGAAGGGTCCTGGGGGTCCACCGGGTGAGGCCACCTATCCCGGAGGGCCCCATGGGCTGAAGTGGGAGGGGAACCAGCCCCTGGTGGGCTGGTATGCCCCCCTTGGGCCCCCCTGCGCCTAGGGTTGGAAACCCTAGGGGTGGGGGGCGCCTCCACCTGGCTTGGGGGGCAAGCCACCCCCCTGGCCGCCCCCCCCCCCCCTTGGAGATCTCATCTCCTAGGGCCAGCGCCCCCCTAGGGGCTCTATATAAAGGCGGGAGGGAGGGCAGCCGCACCTATGCACTTGGTGCCTCCCTTCCCCCTTGCTACACCTCTCCCTCTCGCATACGCTTGGCGAAGCCCTGCCGGGATCCCTGCTGCATCCACCACCACGCCGTCGTGCTGCTGGATCTCCATCAACCTCTCATTCCCCCTTGCTGGATCAAGAAGGAGGAGACATCTTCCCCAACCGTACGTGTGTTGAACGCGGAGGTGTTGTCTGTTCAGCACTAGGATCATCGGTGATTTGGATCACGACGAGTACGACTCCCTCAACCCCGTTCTCTTGAACGCATCCGCTCGATCTACAAGGGTATGTAGATGCACTCCTCTCTCTCGTTGCTAGATGAACTTATAGATTGATCTTGGTGAAACCGTAGGAAATTTTTTATTTTCTGCAACGTTCCCCAACAGTGGCATCATGAGCTAGGTCTATGCGTAGTTCTCTTTGCACGAGTAGAACACAAATTTGTTGTGGGCGTAGATGTTGTAACTTTCTTGCCACTACTAGTCTTATTTTGCTTCAGCGGTATTGTGGGATGAAGCGGCCCGAACCGACCTTACACGTACGCTTATGTGAGACAGGTTCCACCGACTGACATGCACTAGTTGCATAATGTGGCTAGCAATTGTCTATCTCTCCCACCTTGGTTGGAGCGGATTCGATGAAAAGGGTCCTTATGAAGGGTAAATAGAAGTTGACAAATCACGTTGTGGCTTTCACGTAGGTAAAAAAACGTTCTTGCTAGAACCCTATTGCAGCCACGTAAAAGATGCAACAACAATTAGAGGACGTCTAACTTGTATTTGCAGCAATTGCCTTGTGATGTGATATGGCCAGAAGTTGTGATGAACGATATATATGTGATGTATGAGATCATGTTCTTGTAATAGGAATCACGACTTGCATGTCGATGAGTATGACAACCGGCAGGAGCCATAGGAGTTGTCTTAATTATTGTATGACCTGCGTGTCAATGAATTAACGCCATGTAATTACTTTACTTTATTGCTAAACCGTTACCCATAGTAGTAGAAGTAATAGTTGGCGAGCAACTTCATGGAGACACGATGATGGAGATCATGATGATGGAGATCATGGTGTCATGCCGGTGACGAAGATGATCATGGAGCCCCGAAGATGGAGATCATGTCACTACTATTTGATTGAATGTGATGTTTATCATGTTTTTGCATCTTGTTTACTTAGAACAACGGTAGTAAATAAGATGATCCCTCATAATAATTTCAAGAAAGTGTTCCCCCTAACTGTGCGCCGTTGCGACAGTTCATTGTTTCGAAGCACCACGTGATGATCGGGTGTGATAGATTCTAATGTTCACATACAACGGGTGTAAGATAGATTTACACATGCAAAACACTTAGGTTAATTTGACGAGCCTAGCATGTACAGGCATGGCCTCAGAACACAGAGACCGAAAGGTCGAACATGAGTCGTATGGAAGATACGATCAACATGGAGATGTTCACCGATGATGACTAGTCCATCTCACGTGATGATCGGGCACGGCCTAGTCGACTCGGATCATGTAACACTTAGATGACTAGAGGGATGTCTAATCTGAGTGGGAGTTCATTAAATAATTTGATTAGATGAACTTAATTATCATGAACTTAGTCTAAAATCTATGCAAAAATGTCTTGTAGATCAAATGGCCAACGCTCATGTCAACATGAACTTCAACGCGTTCCTAGAGAAAACCAAGCTGAAAGATGATGGCAGCAACTATACGGACTGGGTCCGGAACCTGAGGATCATCCTCATAGCTGCCAAGAAAGCATATGTCCTAGAAGGACCGCTAGGTGAAGCACCCATCCCAGAGAACCAAGACGTTATGAACGCTTGGCAGTCACGTGCTGATGATTAATCCCTCGTTCAGTGCGGCATGCTTTACAGCTTAGAATCGGGGCTCCAAAAGCGTTTTGAGCAACACGGAGCATATGAGATGTTCGAGGAGCTGAAAATGGTTTTCCAAGCTCATGCCCGGGTCGAGAGATATGAAGTCTCTGACAAGTTCTATAGTTGTAAGATGGAGGAAAATAGTTCTGTCAGTGAGCACATACTTAAAATGTCTGGGTTGCACAACCGCCTGTCCCAGCTGGACATTAACCTCCCGGACGAGGCGATCATTGACAGAATCCTTCAGTCACTCCCACCAAGCTACAAGAGCTTTGTGATGAACTACAATATGCAGGGGATGGTGAAAACTATTCCTGAAGTATTTTCAATGCTGAAGTCAGCAGAGGTGGAAATCAAAAAGGAACATCAAGTGTTGATGGTTAATAAAACCACTAAGTTCAAGAAGGGCAAGGGTAAGAAGAACTTCAAGAAGGACGGCAAGCAAGTTGCCGCGCCCGGTAAGCCAGTTGCCGGGAAGAAGTCAAAAAATGGACCCAAGCCTGAGACTGAGTGCTTTTATTGCAAAGGGAAGGGTCACTGGAAGCGGAACTGCCCCAATACTTAGCGGACAAGAAGGCCGGCAACACTAAAGGTATATGTGATATACATGTAATTGATGTGTACCTTTCCAGTGCTCGAAGTAGCTCCTGGGTATTTGATACCGGTGCCATTGCTCATATTTGTAACTCAAAGCAGGAGCTGCGGAATAAGCGGAGACTGGCGAAGGACGAGGTGATGATGCGCCTCGGGAATGGTTCCAAGGTCGATGTGATCGCCGTCGGCACGCTACTTCTACATTTACCTACGGGATTAGTTTTAAACCTCAATAATTGTTATTTAGTGCCAGCTTTGAGCATGAACATTGTATCTGGATCTCGTTTAATGCGAGATGGCTACTCATTTAAATCCGAGAATAATGGTTGTTCTATTTATATGAGAGATATGTTTTATGGTCATGCCCCGCTGGTCAATGGTTTATTCTTAGTGAATCTCGAACGTAATGTTACACATATTCATAATGTGAATACCAAAAGATGTAAGGTTGATAACGATAGTCCCACATACTTGTGGCACTACCGCCTTGGTCACATTGGTGTCAAGCGCATGAAGAAGCTCCATGCTGATGGACTTTTAGAGTCTCTCGATTATGAATCATTTGACACATGCGAACCATGCCTCATGGGCAAAATGACCAAGACTCCGTTCTCCGGAACAATGGAGCGAGCAACCAACTTAATGGAAATCATACATACTGATGCGTGCGGTCCAATGAGCGTTGAGGCTCGTGGAGGATATCATTATGTTCTCACTCTCACTCATGACTTAAGTAGATATGGGTATGTCTACTTGATGAAACACAAGTCAGAGACCTTTGAAAAGTTCAAGGAATTTCAGAATGAGGTAGAGAATCAACGTGACCGAAAGATAAAGTTCTTACGATCAGATCATGGAGGAGAATATTTAAGTCATGAATTTGGTACGCACTTAAGAAAATGTGGAATCGTTTCACAACTCACGCCGCCTGGAACACCTCACCGTAACGGTGTGTCCGAACGTCGTAATTGCACTCTATTGGATATGGTGCGATCTATGATGTCTCTTACCGATTTACCGCTATCATTTTGGGGATACGCTCTAGAGACAGCTACATTCACTTTAAATAGGGCACCGTCTAAATCCGTTGAGACGACACCGTATGAATTATGGTTTGGGAAGAAACCTAAGTTGTCGTTTCTAAAAGTTTGGGGATGCGATGCTTATGTCAAGAAACTACAACCTGAAAAGCTCCAACCCGAGGCGGAAAAATGCGTCTTCATAGGATACCCCAAGGAAACCATAGGGTATACCTTCTACCTTAGATCCGAAGGCAAGATCTTTGTTGCCAAGAACGGATTCCTTTCTGGAGAAAGAGTTTCTTTCGAAAGGAGTAAGTGGGAGGAAAGTAGAACTCAATGAAGTACTACCTCTTGAACCGGAAAGTAGTGCAGCTTAGGAAAATGTTCCTGTGGTGCCTACACCGACTGGAGAGGAAATTAATGATGATGATCAAGGTACTTCGGATCAAGTTGCTACTGAACTTCATAGGTCCACAAGGACACGTTCCACACCAGAGTGGTATGGCAACCCTATCCTGGAAATCATGTTGTTAGACAACGGTGAACCTTCGAACTATGAAGAAGCGATGGCGGGCCCAGATTCCAACAAATGGCTTGAAGCCATGCAATCCGAGATAGGATCCATGTATGAAAACAAAGTATGGACTTCGACAGACTTGCCCGATGATCGGCGAGCGATAGAAAACAAATGGATCTTTAAGAAGAAGACGGACGCGGATGGTAATGTTACCATCTATAAAGCTCGACTTGTCGCTAAGGGTTATCGGCAAGTTCAAGGGGTTGACTACGATGAGACTTTCTTTCCCGTAGCGAAGCTGAAGTCCGTTCGAATCATGTTAGCAATTGCCGCATACTATGATTATGAGATATGGCAGATGGACGTCAAAACGACATTCCTTAACGACTATCTTAAGGAAGAACTGTATATGATGTAGCCGGAAGGTTTTGTCGATCCTAAGAATGCTAACAAGGTATGCAAGCTCCATCGATCCATTTATGGGCTGGTGCAAGCATCTCGGAGTTGGAACATTCGCTTTGATGAGATGATAAAAGCGTTTGGGTTTATGCAGACTTATGGAGAAGCCTGCGGTTACAAGAAAGTGAGTGGGAGCTCTGTAGCATTTCTCATATTATATGTAGATGACATACTTTTGATGGGAAATGATATAGAATTTTTGGACAACATTAAGGCCTACTTGAATAAGTGTTTTTCAATGAAGGACCTTGGAGAAGCTGCTTACATATTAGGCATCAAGATCTATAGGGATAGATCGAGATGCCTCATAGGTCTTTCACAAAGCACATACCTTGATAAGATATTGAAGAAGTTCAATATGGATCAGTCCAAGAAAGGGTTCTTGCCCGCATTGCAAGGTGTGAGATTGAGCTCGGCTCAATGCCCGACCACGGCAGAAGATATAGAAGAGATGAGTGTCATCCCCTATGCCTCAGCCATAGGGTCTATTATGTATGCCATGCTGTGTACCAGACCTGATGTTATCCTTGCCGTAAGTTTGGTAGGAAAGTACCAAAGTAATCCTGGCAAGGAACACTGGACAGTGGTCAAGAATATCCTGAAGTACCTGAAAAGGACTAAGGATATGTTTCTCGTTTATGGAGGTGACAAGGAGCTCGTCGTAAAGGGTTACGTCGACGCTAGCTTCGACACAGATCTGGATGACTCTAAGTCACAAACCGGATATGTGTATATGTTGAATCTCGGAGCAGTAAGCTGGTACAGTTGCAAGCAGAGCGTCGTGGCGGGATCTACATGTGAAGCGGAGTACATGGCAGCCTCGGAGGCAGCGCATGAAGCAATATGGATGAAGGAGTTCATCACCGACCTAGGAGTCATACCCAATGCGTCGGGGCCGATCACTCTCTTCTGTGACAACACTGGAGCTATTGCCCTAGCCAAGGAGCCCAGGTTTCACAAGAAGACCAGGCACATCAAGCATCGTTTCAACTCTATCCGTGAAAATGTTCAAGATGGAGACATAGATATTTGCAAAGTGCATGTGGATCTAAATGTCGCAAATCCGTTGACTAAACCTCTTCCACGAGCAAAACATGATCAACACCAGAACTCTATGGGTGTTTGATTCATCACAATGTAACTAGATTATTGACTCTAGTGCAAGTGGGAGACTGTTGGAAATATGCCCTAGAGGCAATAATAAAAGATTATTATTATATTTCCTTGTTCATGATAATTGTCTATTATTCATGCTATAATTGTGTTATCCAAAAATCGTAATACATGTGTGAATTCATAGATCACAACATATCCCTAGTAAGCCTCTAGTTAACTAGCTCGTTGATCAATAGATAGTCATGGTTTCTTGACTATGGACATTGGATGTCATTGATAATGGAATCACATCATTAGGAGAATGATGTGATGGACAAGACCCAATCTTAAGCATAGCACAAGATCGTGTAGTTCGTTTGCTACAGCTTTTCCAATGTCAAGTATCTTTTTCTTAGACCATGAGATTGTGTAACTCCCGGATACCGTAGGAGTGCTTTGGGTGTACCAAACGTCACAACCTAACTGGGTGATTATAAAGGTATACTATGGGTATCTCCGAAAGTATCTGTTGGGTTGACACGGATTGAGACTGGTATTTGTCACTCCGTATGACAGAGAGGTATCTCTGGGCCCACTCGGTAATGCATCATCATAATGAGCTCAAAGTGACCAAGTGTTTGGTCACGGGATCATGCATTACGATACGAGTAAAGTGACTTGCCGGTAACAAGATTGAACGAGGTATTGGGATACCGATGATCGAATCTCGGGCAAGTAACGTACGGATTGACAAAGGGAATTGTATACGGGGTTACTCGAATCCTCGACATCGTGGTTCATCCGATGAGATCATCGAGGAGCATGTGGGAGTCAACATGGGTATCTAGATCCCGCTGTTGGTTATTGACCGGAGAGTCGTCTCGGTCATGTCTGCGTGTCTCCCGAACCCATAGGGTCTACACACTTAAGGTTCGGTGACGCTAGGGTTGTAGAGATATTAGTATGCAGCAAACCGAAAGTTGTTCAGAGTCCCGGATGAGATCCCGGATGTCACGAGGAGTTCCAGAATGGTCCGGAGGTAAAGAATTATATATAGGAAGTCAGGTTTCGGCCATCGAGAAAGTTTTGGGGGTCACCGATATTGTACCGGGACCACCGGAAGGGTCCCGGGTGTCCACCGGGTGGGGCCACCTATCCTGGAGGACCCCATGGGCTGAAGTGGGAGGGGAACCAGCCCCTGGTGGGCTGGTGCGCCCCCCTTGGGCCCCCCTGCGCCTAGGGTTGGAAACCCTAGGGGTGGGGGCGCCTCCACCTGGCTTGGGGGGCTAGCCACCCCCCTGGCCGCCGCCCCCCTTGGAGATCTCATCTCCTAGGGTCGGAGCCCCCCTAGGGGCTCTATATAAAGGGGGGAGGGAGGGCAGCCGCACCTATGCACTTGGCGCCTCCCTTCCCTCTTGCTACACCTCTCCCTCTCGCAGACGCTTGGCGAAGCCCTGCCAGGATCCCTGCTGCATCCACCACCACGCCATCGTGCTGCTGGATCTCCATCAACCTCTCCTTCCCCCTTGCTGTATCAAGAAGGAGGAGACATCTTCCCCAACCGTACGTGTGTTGAACGCGGAGGTGCTGTCGGTTCAGCACTAGGATCATCGGTGATTTGGATCACGACGAGTACGACTCCCTCAACCCCGTTCTCTTGAATGCTTCCACTCGATCTACAAGGGTATGTAGATGCACTCCTCTCTCTCGTTGCTAGATGAACTTATAGATTGATCTTGGTGAAACCGTAGGAAATTTTTTATTTTTTGCAACGTCCCCCAACACAAGTCTCCTTTCCTAAAGCCTTAGAAGACTTTGGAGTTGTCAGATTCCATTAGCACAAGGCAGCAAAATTTGCCAAAGACAACAACCATATCAAGATCACAAAGCATTGAGTCAGACATAAGATTGAATCCTGAGGACTCAACAAGCATGACTTTGTCCGTGTGCTTATCCTTTGAAATTGCAACCTTACCCAGACCCAATACCTTGCTTTTGCCTTTGTCAGTGTAGCTGATATGCTTCAGATGGGATGGTGACAAATCAGTGTCCATCAACAAGCTCCTGTCACCAGTCATGTGATTTGTACATCCACTGTCGAGGACCCACTCAGTAGCCTTGGGTTGTTCATCCTGTAGATGAATTAGTGCAACTTACGAACCCATATACTTCATCAGTGAAGAATATGATATCAATTTCATCAACAGTAACGAATATAGCAATATGAGGACGTGAGAAATGAATTACTCATTTCTTCATGATTAGCTTGCGTCCTTTCAAGCACATTCAGGTCTCCAGCAAATTCTTCAGACGATTAAGTTCGTCTAGAGACCTGACCCTGCATAAGAGATTAGTTCTTTTTCTTCACCACCCACATCTAGAGGGGTGGCAAAGAGTTCATCATTATGCGAGCTTCATAAGAAAATGATGACATAGAAGCCAGTGCACTTCGTTTCACAAAAGAGTGGTTAGGATAAGCATATGAATAAGCAGAGAAATTCTTCAAGGACTTATGAACATAATGGTTTGAAGAATAATGCACATATTCATGGCCCTTAAACTTTCCCTGCGAAATAGAAGTGTTAGCACGATGATGTTCATATGAGGATTTAGATCCGCGTGAGGAATTTGATCCATATGAGGACTTGGATCCATATGAAGAATTTGGTCCATATGAAGAATTTGATCTGGGGTTCCTATTCTTCATGGGTGGTGTCATGATGACATTCACCTGAAGATTTTCAAGGCATCTTTTAGGAACCCAGATTTTCTTCATAGGGGGACCGTTCCTGCAGTTAGTTCCAACATATCGAGCAAATACTTCACCATTCTGATCTTTAAACAACTTATAGTTAGAGCCAAATGACTCATCGGAGGAATATGAAGAATCAGAGGTAAAGCCAGATAAATTGCATGGGTCTACAGGAGGTCCTTTCGCAGCAACCCATGGGGTTTTGGGGTACTGCTCAGGTTTCCAGTAGGTTCCATCAGCATTGAGTTTCCTCTCAAAGCAATACCCTCTTTCCTAGGGTTCCTGCTCAAGATCTGCCTTTTGAGCACATCACATAGAGTCTGATGCCCTTTGAGGCTTTTGTAAATGCCTGTCACATAAAATTCCTTTAGCCCTACATTTTTGTTAGTGATACATGTGGTATCCTCAGATGAGGAATTTGGAACCACGGAGACAGTTGAAGAATTTGCAGCAATAGAAGCATTTGAACATTCAGGTGATGAATTAGCAGATTCACGCTCAATGCATTTAAGACATGGTGGAACAAATTCTTCCTGAGCGGAACTGATCTGTTGAGCAAGCAATGAATCATTTTCCTTCTGAAGATCTTCATAACTCGCTTTTAACTTCTCAAGATCCTGCTTTCTCTGAACAAATTCATAAGAAAGCTTTTCATGATCAGATAAGAGAGTGTTATGATGATTTTGAAGGTTGTCAAACCAAGTTTGAAGTCTCTGAAGATTATCTGTCAGAGTCTTAGTTCGATTCAATTCCTCACCCAACAGGTCATCGCTTATGTCTAGTTGATTTTGAATCTTTTCTAAAGCCTTCTGTTGTTTAACAACAATTTTTGCAATTTTTGAATAGCTAGGCTTAAGATTGTCATCAGATTCATCCTCACTAGAGTCAGAGGGGGAATGTTTGAGTACCTTGGCACCTTTTGCCATGAAGCAACAGGTGGGAGCGTAGTCATCGCTGCCCGTGTCAGCAGAGTCGGGGAAGTCATTTTCTTCAGTGTTGAAGATGGACTTGCTGACGTAAGCAGTAGCGAGGGCTAGGCTAGCCACACCAGAGTCAGATTCCTCATATTCCTCCTCTTCCACATTATCCCTGGATTCCGCTTCAGAGTCCATTTCCTTGCCAATGAATGTCCGAGCCTTCTTGGAACTACTCTTCTTGTGAGATGAAGACTTTGAGGATTTTGATGGTGAAGACTTTGAAGATTTCTTCTTCTTCTTTGAGTCATTAGAATCGTCATCTTAGTACTTCTTCTTCTTTGATTCCTTTTCCCACAGAGGACAATCAGACATGTAGTGACCAGGTTTCTTGCATTTGTGACAAGTTCTCTTTTTGTAGTCATGATACGAGGAATCATCATTTCTTGAAGACTTTCAGAAACGGCCACGGCGAGAGAATTTCTGGAATTTCCTCACGAGCATTGCTAGCTCCTGGCTCAATTATTCAGGATCACCAAGGATGCTACCAGAATCCTCAGCTTCGGACTCAGATACTGCCTTGGCCTTCAGTGCACGTGATCTTTCGTAGCTCGATCCATAGAGATCTCTCTTTTCAGCAAGCTGGAACTCATGAGTGTTTAGCCTCTCGAGGATATCAGCGGGATCAAGTGACTTGTAATCAGCTCGTTCTTGAATCATCAATGCAAGGGTATCAAATGAGGAGTCAAGGGATATCAGAAATTTCTTCACCACCTCATGATCGGTGATATCAGTGGCACCAAGTGCTTGAAGCTCATTTGAGATGTCAGTAAGGCAATCGAAGGTTTGTTGAACATTTTCGTTGTCGAGTCTTTTGAAGTGGTTGAAGATATTGCGAAGAACATCAACTCGGGAGTCACGTTGAGTTGAGACTCCTTCGTTGACCTTGGACAGCCTGTCCAAAATCAGCTTAGCAGTTTCTAGTGCACTCACTCTGCCGTACTGACCTTTGCTCAGATGGCCACATATGATATTCTTGGCTTGAGAATCGAGCCGCTTGAATCTCTTCACATCAGTAGCATTCAGAGACAGAGTGACTGAGGGAACGCCATTTTCCACAATGTACCAGAGATTGTTATCAATTGCCTCAAGATGCATACGCATCTTGTTCTTCCAGTAGGGGTAGTCCGTCCCATCAAAGGTAGAACACCCAGTTGAGACCTGATCATACCTACAGTCGACATAACTAAAACTCCAGGCGGTTAAACCAAAATCACACAGAACAAGGGAGTACCTTGCTCTAATACCAATTGAAAGTGCGTTACATCGACTAGAGGGGGGGTGAATAGGCGATTTTTATGAATTCTTCACTGAGGAATTTCAGGGTGAGGAAATTCCTAAATGAAGAACTACTTGTAGCAGAATAAGTACTCAGGTATAAGTATAACAGAGCAACGACATAGTCATCATGATGAAATGAAAGACAAACACAGAGTACAGAAAGCGTAAACATAGGATAAGCAGGATGAAGACAAACAGACTGAAGAAATATGATTGAGAAAATAGGGAAAGTCTTCACTCAAAGTCTTCAAACAGTAATGATCAAGTTCATCAACACATAACTGAGGAAATAGAACCAGTTGGCTTGGTGAAGACAATAATTTGGTAGACCGGTTCCAACTGCCGTGACAGTTGTACGTCTGGTTGGAGCGGCTGAGTATTTAAACTCGAGGACACACAATCCCGGACACACAGTCCTCACTGTATTCTCCTTGAGCTAAGATCACACAGACCTCGCCCAATCAGTAGTGGTAAGTCTTCACACGTGACTTCCAAACCTTCACAGATTTGGTCACTCGGCAATCCACAATTCCTCTTGGATGCTCAGACCATGATGCCTAACCGTCTGGAGGATACACAGTCCTCAAAGGTAACAAGCATCGGTTCCACACAGGAACAATCTCTTCAGTGATGCTCAATCACTTTGGGGTTTGTAGGTTTGGGTTTGGGGTTTGGGTTTTCCTCACTTGATGATTTTCGCTCAAAGTCCTCGGAGGAATGGGATGCTCTCAAATGACAAGTGTCAGTTTCTCTCAGAGCAGCCAACCAGCTAGTGGTTGTAGGGGGCGGCTATTTATAGCCTAGGGAGCAGCCCGACATGATAAGACATAAATGCCCTTGTCTGATATGACCGTTAGGTGGTAGGATATTTTGGTCAACTGGCGTGTAGCACAGCAACAGTCGGATTGGAGGTTTGAATTCCTCAGGGCTATCATGTTCCTCACTGTGTAGGCAATTCGCACTGGCGAATTCCTAACTCCTCAGCTAGAACAAATTCCTCATAGACCAGAAGATCTTCATCTCTGTCACTAAAGAAATTGACTGAACTGATATGAGATTTCCAATGGCTTCACTCGAAGGATTGGGTAGGTGTAGGATTTTGAGATGAGCATCACATGGAAATCTGTTTCCTTAGTATTACCTCGACCCCCTTTAACAGTACGGTGTTTCCTATGACTCAAGAAGAAGAAAATGAAACTACAGAAACAAAAGTCTTCACGCTTCAGATTCCTCGCATGAATATCGAAGTCTTCAAGGTTACACCAATTTCTTCACTTTCAAAGTCTTCAAGAGAGCCAAAGTCTTCAGCCGAAGACATTCATTTTTAGGGGTCGACTTTCACTGTAAATATCAAACTCCTCATTGACTTATAGAGCTTGTGTACACTCACAAATATATTAGTCCCTTAACCTATAAGTCTTCAATACACCAAAATAACTAAGGGGCACTAGATGCACTTACAGGTCTGAACTTATCACAAGCAAATACAACTGCTAAGAATTATTTTTCAGTAGTAGCATAATTTCTCTGCGCAGTGTCTAGAGTTTTACTAGCATATTGAATAACATTTAGTTTATTATCAACTCTTTGTCCTAGAACAACACCTACAACATAATCACTAGCATCACATAAATTCAAAGGGTAAATTCCAATCAGGTGGCTAAACAATAGGTGCAGAAATCAAAGCTTTCTTAAGTATTTCAAATGCTTCTACACAATCATCATCGAAAACAAAAGGAATATCTTTTTGTAATAGATTAGTTAGAGGCCTAGAAATTTTAGAAAAGTCCTTAATGAACCTCATATAAAAACCGATATGACCAAGGAAACTTCTTATACCTTTAATGTCTTTAGGACATGCCATCTTTTCAATTGCATCAACTTTAGCTTTATCAACTTCAATACCTCTTTCAGAAATTTTATGCCCCAAGACAATGCCTTCGTTAACCATAAAGTGGCACTTCTCCCAATTCAAGACAAGACTAGTATCTTCGCATCTCTGCAAAACTCGTTCAAGGTTGCTCAAACAATCATCAAAAGAGGATCCATAAACGGAGAAATCATCCATGAATACCTCACAAATCTTTTCACATAAGTCAGAGAATATAGCCATCATGCATCTTTGAAAGGTAGCAGGTGCATTACATAAACCAAAAGGCATACGTCTATAAGCAAAAGTACCGAAAGGACAGGTAAAAGTGGTCTTTTCTTGATCCTCTGCTGACACAGGTATTTGAGAGAAACCAGAGTAACCATCTAGAAAGCAAAAATTTGTATGCTTGGATAGTCTTTCTAGCATTTGATCAATAAAAGGTAAAGGGTAATGATCTTTTTTAGTAGCTTTATTTAATTTGCGGAAATCAATTACCATCCTATAACCTGTAATAATTCTTTGTGGGATCAATTCATCTTTACCATTAGGAACGACAGTGATACCTCCCTTCTTAGGGACACAATGGACATGACTTACCCACTGACTATCAGCAACGGGATAAATTATACCTGCCTCAAGGAGCTTTAGTATTTCCTTTCTTACCACTTCTTTCATCTTAGGATTTAACCTTCGTTGGTGATCAATAACAGGTTTGGCATCTTCCTCCAACTTTATTTTGCTTTGGCATAGCGTGGGACTAATGCCCTTAAGATCATCAAGAGTATATCCAATAGCAACACGGTGCTTCTTCAGAGTTTTCAATAATCTCTCCTCTTCCTGCTCTGAAAGGTTAGCACTAATAATAACATGATATATCTTATTTTTATCAAGATAAGCGTATTTAAGAGTATCAGGTAGGGGTTTAAGCTCAAACACGATATCACCCTTGGCTGGTGGAGGATCCCCAATGATTTCAACAGGCAAGTTGTGTTTCAAAATAGGTCCCTGTTTAAAGAATACTTCATATATTTCCCTTCTTTCATTCATAAACATATCATTTTCATGGTCTAGCAAATATTGTTCTGAAGGATCAGTAGGAGGCACGACAATAGAAGCAAGACCAATAATTTCATCCTTACTAGGCAATTCTTTATCATGGGGTTGTGTACGAAATTTAGCAAAGTTAAACTCATGAGACATGTCTCCCAAACCAATAGTAACAACATCCTTTTCGCAATCTATCCTAGCATTAATAGTGTTCAAGAAGGGTCTACCAAATATAATGGGACAAAAGTCATCTTGTGGAGAACCCAGAACAAGAAAATCAGCAGGATATTGAACTTTCCCACACAAGACTTCAACATCTCTAACAATCCCAATTGGCGAAATAGTATCTCTATTGGCAAGCTTAATTGTAACATCAATTTCTTCTACCTCAGCAGGTGCAATATCATGCATAATTTCTTCATATAAGGAATAAGGTATTGCACTAGCACTAGCACCCATATCACATAAGCCATGATAACAATGATCTCCTATTTTAACAGAAATAACAGGCATGCCTACAATAGGTCTATGTTTCTTAGCATCGGGTCTAGCAATTCTAGCAGCTTCATCACAGAAGTAAATAACATGCCCTTCAATATTATCAGCCAAGAGATCTTTAACCATAACAATACTAGGTTCAACTTTAATTTGCTCAGGTGGTGTATATGTTCTAGTATTACTCTTATGAACCACAGTTGAAGCTTTAGCATGATCCTTTATCCTAACAGGGAAAGGTGATTTCTCAATATAAGTAGCTGGAACAATAGGATCATTATAAGTGATAGTCTTTTCTTCAACTTTAATAGGTGCAACTACTTTTACATTAGTGGGAGGATTATATTTAAACCACTTCTCCTTAGGAAGGTCAACATGAGTAGCAAATGATTCACAGAAAGAAGCTACTATCTCAGAGTCAAGTCCATGTTTAGTGCTAAATCCGGTATCCATAAAAGATTTAACACAATCAAACTTAAGTGTCATACCTGACTCCTTACCTTCGTCGGAATCCCAATCTTCAGAGTTGCGTTTAATTCTTTCCAAAAATCCCATCTGAATTCAATAGTCTTCATCATAAAGGAACCAGCACAAGAAGTATCAAGCATGGAGCGATTATTGAGAGAAAGCCGAGCATAAATTTGTTGAATAATCATTTCTCTTGAGAGCTCATGATTGGGGCATGAATATAACATTGACTTAAGCCTCCCCCAAGCTTGAGCGATGCTTCCTCCTTCGCGAGGCCAATTTTTTATTATATATAATTACGATCACGATGAACAAGATGCATAGGATTAAACTTCTGGTGAAATTCCAATTTCAATTGTTTGTAGTCCCACGATCCCATATCATCACATAGCCTATACCATGTCAATGCATCTCCCTTCAAAGATAAAGGGAAGACCTTCTTCTTGACAATATCATCGGGCATACCTGTAAGCTTAAATAATCCACAAACTTCATCCACATAGATTAGGTGTAAATCAGGATGCAATGTTCCATCTCCTGTAAAGGGATTAGCTAGCAGTTTTTCTACCATACCCGAAGGAATTTCAAAGTAAAAATTTTCAGTAGGTTCAATAGGTTGAGGAGTAACTCTTTGCTCTACTGGTCGGGGTGAAGATACCCTGAACAAGCCCCTCAGAGGATTAGTTTCCATAGTAACAAGTGACAGTAAATTTCAGCACACTTTATAAATGTTTCCTTACCAAGTTCCACTTACCAAAGGCGCTTCACTCCCTGGCAACGGCGCCAGAAAAGAGTCTTCATGACCCACAAGTGTAGGGGATCTATCGTAGTCCTTTTGATAAGTAAGAGTGTCGAACCCAACGAGGAGTAGAAGGAAATGACAAACGGTTTTCAGTAAGGTATTCTCTGCAAGCACTGAAATTATAGATAACATATAGTTTTATGATAAGGTAATTCGTAACGAGTAACAAGCAATGAAAGTAAATAAGGTGCATCAAGGTGGCCCAATCCTTTTTGTAGCAAAGGACAAGCCTGAACAAGTTCTTATATAGAGAAAAGCGCTCCCGAGGACACATTAAGATATATTAAAACTGAGCACTTTTCCAGCCCTCACAGTCATCAGCGCTCCCGGCCGTATGATCGTCAGTTTGAAGCATTTTTGGTTGTTGGATGAGCTGTGAATCGCTCCTAATCCGGTTGTGTTCGCTAATAACGATCGCTAAGCATCATGGGCCGCTGCTCCCGTCGCTTTTTTGGGCGCTCCGAATAAATTGGGCCTAATGGGCCTCTACCAACCTCCTTACAGACCTGCACTGAGCGAATTGACACGATGCGGCGAAAAAGACTACGAGAGAAGGACGCCTAAAAAAAGAGTACGAGAGAAGAAGGCATGACGATGTACGCCGCCGCCACCTCTGCTGATCTCCTCTTCCCTCTGGGCCGCTGCTACTCTTGCAGCCGTTATTTCCACTCATCCACAAACCCCATCCCTCCCAATCCCTTCCCTCTTATGACCGAGGGTGAATCATTGATGTGCTGCCAACTTGAGCGAGATGCCGCCGATGCGCAAGGAAGATGCGATGGGGCAGCACTACACTCGCAACCCTATTGAGGCGGCGGCGGCAACGGCAGCAGACACCCCTTGATGAAGACATCCTTGAAGGTAACGGGCAGGCAACGACAACGGCGCGGTCAAGACCTCTCCCTTCCTGATTCCAGTTTGATGTCCCGGCTATCGATGCATTTGACAGCTAGGCACAGGGAGAAGGTCAAGGCTAAGGTATATCGCAGAACTCTGCCCTACACACCTGATTCCATTTCACTTCATGACGATGCCGCTAACGCCCTTTCTGAATTTAACAACAACCAGGCAGTAGGATTATCCCTCCGGTTCTATCAATTTTGCAGTCGTTGTATTTGCGTTGTGTTCGTTGGCCGGTGACCGGATGGTAAGCATCCATGTTTCCCTTCCCCCTTCATTTCATATGTATGATTTTTTGGTACAAGGTACTGTGGCTGAACTCCTACTTCACAGTACTAATTTACACGTCAGTCATGTAACTATTTGTATATATTGTGCAGATTCAGTTTTGCATATGGGAATTCTAATGTGGATATTTGATCTTCAGTTCAAGTAATTGAGTTCCTGGTTGTATTGCCATCTCTACACATATCCAATTTCTAAGCAGCAGAGGTACACAGTCCAGTCAACCAGAAGGCATAGATTTTCTGCCCGTCTGCATTAGTCTGTATTGTACTCATGTTCCTGTTTTCTCCTTGCCCCGTGTCTCCTCTGTGGCTTTCTGAATCCTGCTGGCATGTACTCTCTCCGTTCCTAAATGTAAGTCTTTTTAGAGATTTCACTACAAACTACATACGGATGTATATAGACATATTTTAGAGTGTAGATTCACTCATTTTGCTTCGTATGTAGTCCATAGTGGAAGCTCTAAAAAGACTTACATTTAGGAACGGAGGGAGTATATGCTTATTTGGCCTTCTGGAAGATGTCTCTTGATTCATGTAAGTATTTTTTGATCAAGCTTACATGTTAAATTTTTAGATGGCACTTGATTCATTTCAGATTTCACACATGCTATAGCTACTCATTAATCCAAGCTAATTGGTATTTCATATACTGATCCATGTTGAATGCAGCGTATAGATGAAACCAAATAAGAGGCTCAAAACTATATTCAATTTGTTACAACATTTTTTATGTCTAATATATTCGCCAACTTATGCAACTTTAGTTTTATGTTTCATAATTTTGAAAAATATTGCAGAAACTCGAGATGGTTGGTGTGGATTATGAGCACACACGCACACCTTGCCGCTGGTTGGTGTGGATTCGTGAGGCAGGTGGGAGAAAGATCGACAAAGTGGTGGTGTCTGCGGCCACGGTGAGCACCCCCTGCCCCCTCCCACAATTTTTTTATGTGCCACAAATTTCTCATGGATGGCTGTGAGATTGTTAATTATGCTTACTTTTGGGTTCACACGAATAATGCTCATGGACAAACTTTGTTCCTTCAGTTGATCACATGGCTGAAGAAAATAAATGTGAATATATTATTTTATTAATGTACGTACAAGATATGTTCGCTTGTCTGAAGAAAATAACATGTGAAGAATTTTTTTATTAATGTATAGCATAAGTCGACTTTGATGATTTGTGTCTATCAAGTGTTAAGATTTTACCCATTTTTATTTTATGAAAGGAAGCTATTTTCTGTACTCGCAATATATTCCAAGGTTCTTTTATTATTGTAATTGTACAGAATATGTCGACTTTGCTGATTTGTGCCTACCAAATGTTACGATTTTATTTATTTTTCTTTTAGGAAAGGACGTTATTTTCTGTACTGTTTACTCATACAGAAAGAATCTAAAATTCAATATCGCATGTAGAATGTATGACCATGCCAAGTATGCCTATGCTTTGGATTTAAGGAATCAGTATGGACAAATAATGTTGACAAGTGGAAGTGACAAGATTTACTGTTTTGAATATTCTTAGTAGTTGTATACGTAGTTGTATATTTTGCAAAAAATACATGTAGTTTGTATACTTTCATTCGTCATGATAATTGTGTGTGTGTGTGTGTGTGTGTGTGTGTCATCATATGCTTTTTCCATGCCAAGTTATGTTATTGCTATATGTCTTACCACTCGGCTTATATACTAATATAGAGGTTACAATTATTAGTGGCATTAGGCTTAATTTAAATGTAGTTTGTGCATGCCAGTCCAATTTTTAAATTTTTATGTATTTCAAGTATGAGTTTATAACTTGGTCTTCATGAGAAATATGATGTGATTGCAGCAGGCGAGCTGAAGTACTCTGAGGCAACCTTTCTCGGTAGTTGATCTGGAAGTAGATGCTAGCCATGGAGGTCAGCATAACACTTACTACATAAGTTACTTTTCTTTGACTTGATTTAGCAAATTCCAAAAGTTTGTGCTAATTTCACATCATGATATATTCTTGACATCACCCAATCCTTAAACAATACAAATACCTTTTAGGTTATTACCCACATTGTTTTAGAAGATTACCCTCACCAACGTTGTGATTCTAATACGGCTACATGCAGGTGATGACTTCAGATATGAACTGGTCTCCTTGTACTTCAACAGTAAGTTTTATTATATTGCATTCTATTTTTGCTTCTGCAAGTTTTTCAGAGCTGCCGATATATGTCAGTCCATGATATGATAATGCATTTCTTAGTAAGCATGCTTGTGTGTAACTATTTTCTGAAACATACATTAACTCTTTTTTTGCGAATTCAGGCTTGATATTTGAAGAAATACTCTTCTTAAACCTTTCGAAGTATGGTTTTTCAATTGGTATATGTATTGTTTTGTCGCTCAATATATTTGTCTGATGTAGGAGGACCGAAACTACTAAATTTTGATGAATTTACGAGTTTACAGAACCACCAATCAATAAACTGTAGTAAAATAAGAAAAATGTGTGCCTTATGATCAGAAGGTCAAACAACCAACCAAGTACAATCAACAAGGGAAACCAAGATTGCACAATGTGACCTATGTGCTTATGATTTTAGTGCTTAGAGAGGTCGTTCACCGCTGATAGTGTGTCGCCTTCAGAGTTCTCTGTGTTTTCGCTAAAACTTGTAGCGTATAAGAACACACCTATGGTCAGGATTTGGTGATTTATCTTACAGGAGACATTTGCTATACGTTTCATTGTATATATTTAAATAAATTCTTTGTACGCTACCGGAAAAATAGATGTGCATGGCAACGTACGGGTGCTCGGGCGTCGACGTACTAATAGAGCACATTTTTTTGGGCAAGATGTGATTTATGGGGAAAATACCACCTATTTGTTGTTTGAGAATTAGTTATACTACCTTAATAATTGATTGATGATGATAACAATAATAATATCAGCCTAATAATGTTTAAATTTTGTATCACACGCAAAAATTGCTACGTCACTGCCTGGTTGGACTCCACTAACATATTCCTACAAAAAGAACTACTAATTAAGTCACGTGTTATATCATAATTCATATACTAATTTTGCTAGAGTATACTACCTCTAATATAATTCCTTCTATCACTAACATTGTAGTGCCAAACTAGACAGGCGCAGCAACGCGCACCTTCAATGATCTAGTGAAAATTATCGTCAAGCTAGTTTTCATCACGCTCATATGATTCACGTTCATTACTTTGATAATTTGATATGTAGGTGGACCGTTGCTTGGGTACTGCCCTTTCTTGAACAAGCATCCCACTTATGATTAACCCCTATTGCAAGCATCCACAACTACAAAAGAAGTATTAAGGTAAACATAACCATAGCATGAAACATATGGATCCAAATCAGCCCCTTACGAAGCAACGCATAAACTAGGGTTTAAGCTTCTGTCACTCTAGCAACCCATCATCTACTTATTACTTCCCAATGCCTTCCTCTAGGCCCAAATAATGGTGAAGTGTCATGTAGTCGACGTTCACATAACACCACTAGAGGAGAGATGAAAGAACGAGGATGTCGCCTAGAGGGGGGGGTGAATAGGCGCTTTAAAATAATTACGGTTTAGGCTTGAACAAATGCGGAATAAACCTAGCGGTTAATTTGTCAAGCACAAAACCTACAACAACTAGGCTCACCTATGTGCACCAACAACTTATGCTAAGCAAGATAAGCAACTATGTGATAGCAAGATATATGACAAAGAACAATATGGCTATCACAAAGTAGAGTGCATAAGTAAAGGGCTCGGGTAAGAGATAACCGAGGCACGCGGAGACGATGATGTATCCCGAAGTTCACACCCTTGCGGATGCTAATCTCCGTTTGGAGCGGTGTGGAGGCACAATGCTCCCCAAGAAGCCACTAGGGCCACCGTAATCTCCTCACGCCCTCGCACAATGCAAGATGTCGTGATTCCACTAAGGGACCCTTGAGGGCGGTCACCGAACCCGTACAAATGGCGACCCTTGGGGGCGGTCACCGAACCCGTACACTTTGGCAACCCTTGGGGGCGGTCACCGGTACCCGTCAAATTGCTCGGGGCGATCTCCACAACCTAATTGGAGACCCCGACGCTTTCCCGGAGCTTTACACCACAATGATTGAGCTCCGAACACCACCAACCGTCTAGGGCGCCCAAGCACCCAAGAGGAACAAGCTCAAGGGCACCAGGCACCCAAGAGTAATAATCTTCTCAACTTGTAACTTCCACGTATCACGTGGAGAACTCAAACCGATGCACCAAATGCAATGGCAAGGGCACACGGAGTGCCCAAGTCCTTCTCTCTCAAATCCTACCGAAGCAACTAATGCTAGGGAGGAAAATGAGAGGAAGAACAAGAAGGAGAACACCAAGAACTCCAAGATCAAGATCCAAGGGGTTCCCCTCACATGGAGGAGAAAGTGATTGGTGGAAATGTGGATCTAGATCTCCTCTCTCTTTTCCCTCAAATACTAGCAAGAACCCATGGAGGGATTGAGAGTTAGCAAGCTCGAAGAAGGTCAACAATGGGGGAAGAACACGAGCTCAAAGGATAAGGTTCAATGGGGAAGAAGACCCCCTTTTATAGGAGGGGGAAAATCCAACCGTTACCCCACTGAACATCCCCGCACAGAGCGGTACTACCGCTAGGGAAGGGCGGTACTACCGCTCCGGGCGGTACTACCGCTCAACCCAGCGGTACTGCCGCGCTGCCAGGGCCATGACCCCAGGGCGGTACTACCGCTAGGGAAGAGCGGTACTACCGCTTAGGGCGGTACTACCGCTCCTACTGCCGCCCTTAGTGCCGCAAAACCCGACACGAAAAACTTCGTACGAGAATCAAGGCGGAAGTAGCCCAGACGCACAGCGGTACTACGGCCGAAAATCCCAAGCGGTACTACCGTTTAGAGAGCGGTACTACCGCTTGGAGCGGTACTACCGCTCTGTGAGCTGTACTACCGCTGGGGAGCTTCGGCGGTACTACCGCTGTGGTCGCGGTACTACCGCTGGGGCCAACCTTATGCCTCAACCACGAAAACAAAGAATACTCCAAGGAAAACCAGATCTGCCATAACTTCTTCATATGAGCTCCGAATTGAGCAAACTCAAGATTATTGGATAGAGCAAGACGAGTAGCATCAAAACAGCGACCGAGAAGAGGCAGGGGAGGTATGCTTAGCAAACAAAGGAGTGAAACCTCCAACCGAGAAGAACCGGCATACCCTCCAACATCGAAAACATCAAGAAGATGCATGAGAACTCCGTTTTCGATGAACTCGAGCTTGTCATAAAAATGACCATAAGCTCCAAATCTCACAAGGAGAAGAACCAAACAAGAACCAAAAAGATGATGCAAGGATGCAATGGTTTGAGCTCTCTACGAACGATACGATCAAGCAACTCATCGAGAGCCGCCCTTGATAGTACGACAATCAATCCTAAAACCTGGTCTCCCACAACTACCGTGAGCCCGGTAAAATAGAAAACCTATCAAGGGCAAACCTTTGCCTTGCACATGATCCACTTGAGCTAGATGATGACGATCTTGACACCCTCAAGTTGGACCACCTTTCTTGATTGCATTGGCTCGAAGAAGACTAGTTGATTGCTCCCCATACTCCACTATGGGCGAGCCACTCTTCTGCACATCTTCACAAGTCCATTGTCACCACAATGGACGGCAAGCTTCAAGCATATGAACTCTTCGTGATGATTCAACTTGAGCTTGCACACCGCAACCTAACCCCACAAAGAACTCTCACGAAGACCATGGGTTAGCACACAAAGCGTAATTGACCATGCTTACCATACCATGGGATCGCTTGATCCCTCTCGGTACATCTTCTATGCTTTGTGTGTTGATCAACTTGATTCATTCTTTGACTTAGTCTTGATCAACCTTGAATCTTTCCAACTCTCTTCATTTGGATGATGTCTTGAACGTAAACATGAATGATCACACAATCTTCTTCTTCAAGACATGCTTGCAATAAGCTCAACACTCATAAGACCAATCTTTGGATAATTCCTTAATAGCAACTTGGTCATCACAAACTCTTCTTGAAACCAACAAATGGACTCCAAGAAAAAGCCTATGGACAAACCCTTCAAATATAACTCAAGGCAACCATTAGTCCATAGAGATTGTCATCAATTGCCAAAACCAAACATGGGGGCACCGCATGTTCTTACAAGAGACAACATACATCTCATCAAAATATCGAACGAATACCAAATTCACATGACTACTAATAGCAAGACTTCTCCCATGTCCTCAGGAACAAACGTAACTACTCACAAAGCATATTCATGTTCATAATCAGAGGGGTATTGATATGAATTAAGGATCTGAACATATGATCTTCCACCAAATAAACCAACTAGCATCAACTACAAGGAGTAATCAACACTACTAGCAACCCACAGGTACCAATCTGAGGTTTTGGTACAAAGATTGGATACAAGAGATGAACTAGGGTTTGAGAGGAGATGGTGCTGGTGAAGATGTTGATGGAGATTGACCCCCTCCCAATGATAGGATCGTTGGTGATGATTTCCCCCTCCCGGAGGGAAGTTTCCCCGGCAGAACAGCTCCGCCGGAGCCCTAGATTGGTTCCGCCAAGGTTCCGCCTCGTGGCGGCGGAGTTTTGTCCCGAAAGCTTGCTTATGATTTTTTCCAGGGTAAAAGACTTCATATAGCAGAAGATGGGCACCGGAGGGCTGCCAGGTGGCCCACGAGGCAGGGGGCGCGCCCAGGGGGTAGGGCGCGCCCCCACCCTCGTGGATGGTGGGTGGCCCCCCTCAGGTATTTCTTCCGCTCAATATTTTTTATTAATTCCCAAAATGACTTTCGTGCAATTTCAGGACTTTTGGAGCTGTGCAGAATAGGTCTCCAATATTTGCTCCTTTTCCAGCCCAGAACCCCAGCTGCCGGCATTCTCCCTCTTCATGTAAACCTTGTAAAATAAGAGGGAATATCCATAAGTATTGTGACATAACGTGTAATAACAATCCATAATGCACTAAATATCGATATAAAAGCATGATGCAAAATGGACGTATCATAGCCTAATCATGTGAACATACAAAAACAATAGGTAAAAGTGTTGGGTTGTCTCCCAACAAGCGCTTTTCTTTAATGCCTTTTAGCTAGGCATGATGAGTTCAATGATGCTCGCATAAAAGATAAAGATTAAAACATAACAAGAGCATCATGAATCATAAGTTCCTCTCTCATAATAATTTTCAGTAGCATCATGAATAGATTCATCCATATAACCATCACATAAAGCATTCTTTTCATGATCCAAAAGCATAGATAATTTATTACTCTTTATGGCATACATGTCATCATAATAATCATCATAAGTAGCAACTTTGTTCTCATCATAGTCAATTGAAACCTCTTCCAAAATAGTGGACGTATCATTAAATAAAGTCATGACCTCTACAAATCCACTTTCATCAATATTGTAATAAGATTCAACACCCTCCAAAATAGTGGGATCACTACTACCTAGAGTTGACACTCTTCCAAACCCACTTTCATCATTGTAATCATAAATAGGAGGCATGCTATCATCATAATAATTTTTCTTATCGAAAGTAGAAGGAATCAAAGGATCATATTCATTATGCAAAGCATACCCAAGCTTAGGACAAGCATTATTTTCAGCAAATAAATCTTCAAACATTTCATACTCATCAAACATAGCATCCCCAAGCTTGTGGTTTTCCATATCATCATAATCATTCTTATCAATAGCATGAATGGCACAAATAGTATATCAAACATTATTATCATATTCTTCCAAGCAAGTGCCAAAAAGATTTTTAATATCATAAGAGACATCATTGTCTTCCCAATCATAATCATCACAACAAGTAGTAGGCATCACAAAATCATACTCAATATCATCATCCTCCATCAACATATTTGATTCACTTTCATGAGGCACAGTGGTGATAGGAGCAATATTACTTGGTAGAATTACCTTTTTACCTCTATTTTTTCTTGTTTTCTTTTTCTTCTTCACCACCCCACGTGTGGGTTTAATCATTTTTTCCGAGCATCTTATTGAAGAGATTGATTGGATAGGAAGCTCCTCCTTGTTACTTGATTCATCATAAACACTAGGAGGGTATTGGGAAATATTTTCCCTTTCATTAGTACTCTCTTCGTGCTCTATTTGTTTTCTTGTCTTTAGATAGGTTGCAATATAAGGATTCTCAATGCAATTTGCCGCAAAAAATATATAAATTTCCTCTAGATCAAAATCAAGAATTCTTTGAGATTAAATTTTGGAACATCCTTAGCTATACGTTTCATTTCTTCATACCCCAAAAGAAGACTAAGCTCTTTATGATGCTCAAGGGTAATCAAGTTATCACAATTTTTGGACACAATTTTATCATGAAACAAATAGCATTGGAGCTTTAAATGACCACGTTCATTGCAAAGTTCACAAGGATGGCGAAAGATATTGAATCTTTCAGGACAATCATCTAGCCTCTCTTGCAACTTTTCCGTTAATATTTATGCTTCTTACAAAATCTACCTTCCCTTTTTGGTGTGCGTGTGAACTCCCAATTTACTCCGCAAAAATTGGCATTCTTATAGGAGACATCGTTATCATGGCCAGTGCACTCATCGTTAGCATTTTGGATATTCAAAGAATTCATACTAACAACATTGCAATCATGCTCATCATTCATGCGAATCATTTTATTAAATTCTTCTTCTATCAATTGAGCACAATTTTCCGAACCACCATTTTCAAGAAAGATATTATAAAGATGATTAATAATATGATGCAACCTTAATTCCATTTTTTATAGTTTTCTTTTATAAACCAAACTAGTGATAAAACAAGAAACTAAAATATTCAATTGCAAGATCTAAAGATATACCTTCAAGCACTCACCTCCCCGGCAATGGCGCCAGAAAAGAGCTTGATGTCTACTACACAACTTTATTCTTGAAGACTCGTGTTGGGCCTCCAAGCGCAGAGTTTTGTAGGACAATAGCAATTTTCCCTCAAGTGGATGACCTAAGGTTTATCAATCCATGGGAGGTCTAGGATGAGGATGGTCTCTCTCAAGCAACCCTGCAACCAAATAACAAAAAGTCTCTTGTGTCCCCAACACACCCAATACAATGGCAAATTGTATAGGTGCACTAGTTCGGCGAAGAGATGGTGATAAAAGTGTAGTATTGATGGTAGAAATATATTTTTATAATCTGAATAAATAAAAACAGCAAAGTAGCAAATAGTAAACGGGCACAAAAACGGTATTGCAATGCGTAAAAATGAGGCCCAAGGTCCGTACTTTTGCTAGTGAAACCTCTCAACAATGCTAACATAGTTGGATCATATGATTATCCCTCAATGTGCAATAAAGAATCACTCTCGAGTTCCTATTAGCGGAGAACAAAAGATAGGAATTGTTTGTAGGGCACGAAACAAACTCAAAGCTATTCTTTCCATTCGACCTATGCAAGAGTTCGTACTAAAATAACACAAAGCTATTTTTTCCGTTCGATCTATCCTAGAGTTCGTACTAGAATAACACCAAAGCAAATTCATATTCATAATACTCAATCCACACAAAGAACTATAAAGAGACCCCAAAGTTTCCGTCAGAGAAAAGATAATAAAAAATGTGCATCAAACCCTATGCATAGATTACCCCAATATCACCGCGGGAATCCGCGAGTTGAATGCGATAACACATATCAAGTGAATCAATAGGATACCTCATTGTCACCTCAAGTATTCATCTTGCAAGACATATATCATGTGTTATATTATCTGAATATTCAATCCGACAAGACAAAACTTTGTAGGGTAAAGATTCAATTCATCATAACAAGAGTATAGAGGGGAGAAACATCATATGATCCGACTATATTAACAAAGCCCATGATATAGATCACGAGAGAGAGAGAGAGAGAGATCAAACACATAGATATTGGTACAAACCCTCAGCCCCAAGGGTGGAGTACTCCCTCCTCATCGTGGTGGCCGCCAGGATGATGAAGATGGCCACCGGAGATGATTCCCCCCTCCGACAGGGTGCCGGAACGGGTCTACATTGGTTTTCGGCAGCTATAGAGGCTTGCGGTAGCGGAACTTCTGATATAGGTTAACCCCGAAAGGTTTCAGAATATTTGGGAATTTATAGTGCAAAGAGGGGGTGCGGGAGGCCACCGAGGTGGGCTAAACCCACCTAGGCGCGCCAGGGGGCCCTGGCGTGCCCTGGTGGGTTGTGCCCCCCTCGGGGCACCCCCAGGTGCAACTCTGGCCCATTAGGTTCCTTCTGGTCCATAAAAAATCTTCATGGAGTTTCGTTGCGTTTGGACTCCGTTTGGTATTGATTTCCTGCGATGTAAAAAACAAGCAAAAAACAGCAACTGGCACTGGGCACTGGGTCAATAGGTTAGTCCCAAAAAATGATATAAAGTTGCTATAAAATGATCATAAAACACCCAAGAATGATAAAATAACAGCATGAATACTTCATAAATTATAGATACATTGGAGACGTATCACTGTTTAAGCTTATTTATGCAAACAAGAGCAAAAGAGTTCGTAAAAGTTTTTCTTTTTCACTTTCAATTTATCAACTGAATTGCTTGAGGACAAGAAAAGGTTTAAGCTTGGGGGATTTGATACCTATCCATCGTATCTACTTCTCCTAACGCTTTTCATCTTGTTTTGGACTCTAATTTGCATGATTTGAATGAAACTAACCCGTACTGACGTTGTTTTCAGCAGAACTACCATGGTGTTGTTTTTTGGGCAGAAATAGAAGTTCTCGGAGCGGAGCGAAACTTTGCGAGGATTTTTTATATAATAAAAGAGAATCTCTGGAGCCAAGAACCACCGGAGGGGGGCACCTGGGTGGGCACAACCCACCAGGGTGCGCGCCCCTCCAGACGCGCCCAGGTGGGTTGTCCCCACCTGGTGGCCCCGCAGACACTGAATTCGACGCTATAAAATCACATATTCCCAGAAAAAAATCAAGGAGGAAGAATTATCGTGTTCCATGAGACGGAGTCGCCGCCGTCTACTGTTCTTCATCGAGAGGCCAGATCTTGAGTCCTTTTGGGGCTCCGGAGAGGGGGATCTTCGATCTTCGTCATCACAAACCCTTCTCCATCGCCAGTTCCATGATGCTTCCCACCAGGAGTGAGTAATTCCTTCATAGGCTCGCTAGTCATGAGGAGTTGGATGAGATTCATCATGTAATCTAGTTAGATTTGTTAGGGTTTGATCCCTAGTATCCATTATGTTCTGATATTGATGTTGCTATGACTTTGCCATGCATAATGCTTGTCACTTTGGGCCTGAGTGCCATGATTTCAGATCTGAACCATTTATGTTATCACCATTATATCCATGTTCTAGATCCGATCTTGTAAGTTATAGTCACCTACTACGTGTTATGATCCGGCAACCCCGGAGTGACAATAGTCGGGACACTTTCCGGTGATGACTGTAGTTTGAGGAGCTCATGTATTCACTATGTGTTAATGCTTTGTTCTAGTTCTCTATTAAAAGAAGGCCTTAATATCCCTTAGTTTCCAATAGGACCCCGCTGCCACGGGAGGGTAGGACAAAAGATGTCATGCAAATTCTTTCCATAAGCACGTATGACTATTTACGGAATACATGCCTACATTATATTTATGAAGTGGAGCTAGTGCCGCCCTAGGTTATAACTGTCACATGATGAATATTATCCAACAAATCGTCGATCCAATGCCTACAAATTTATCTTATATTGTTCTTGCTAAGTTACTACTGCTATCATTACTATTGCACTTGCTACAAATCACTGCTATCATTGTTACCGTTATTATTGCCGTTGCTACTATTATCAAAACTATCACACTACTTTGCTACTGATCACTTTGCTGCAGATAATTAATCTCCAGGTGTGGTTGAATTGACAACTCAGATGCTTATCCTTACAAATATTCTTTGGCCCCCTTGTGTCGAATCTATAAATTTGGGTTGAATACTCTACCCTCGAAAACTATTGCGATCCCCTATACTTGTGGGTTATCAAGAAGTGCAACGGCTCCCGGGCCCCCTCCTAGTGGCCGGTCCTCGGAGATCGTCCCCTTGAATGAGGCAGGCTCATGAAGGCGACCCTGCCAGGCAGGTCCACCCTCTTGAGCAACCTGTTCATGGGGATGAGATCCTCGGCACCCTCAGCTCCGGCGACCACCTGAGCTCCTCCACCGCCACGTCCCAGTCACTCTTCAATATCTTGTCAGGTAAGATGACAAGTATTAGAGGTTCTTGCGAAATGAACAACCACTGATCAGTGGAATTAGCTCTTCTACAAATGCCACTGATCAGTTGCACTAGCACTACAACAAATGGCACTGATCAGAGACATTTGCCTAAGAGCAAATGCCACTGATCAGTGTACGAACTCTTTGCCAAATGCCACTTATCAGTGCCATTTTGCTCTTGGTCAAGTTCCACTGATTAGGGGACTTGCCCAAGAGCAAGTGGCACTGATCAATGGTAGTTGCCCATGAGCAAATGCCACTGATCAGTGGCATCTGGTCTTCTGCAACTGCCACTCATCAGTGCACTATCCTAAGCATGGAAACATCTAAAAATAGCACCCATGTGCATCCATGCACATTTGGCAGCATCCTAAAATGGTCCTACTACATGCACGCATAACAATCTAGAGCATGCAACACAAAACCTAGCTTGAACATGTATGTAGCAACATGAACAACAACATGAACATGGTCCTAGCTTGAACATGAACATGCCATTTGCATGAACACAGATCCTAGCAAGACCCTAGCATGAACACAAATCCTAGCATGAACACAGATCCTAGCAAAGCACACTAGCATTGGGGATTCTAGCATGAACACAAATGCTAGCATGAACACAGATTCTAGGAAAGTACTAGCAGAAGAACATTATCCTAGAACACACACCCTAGCAAACAAGAACAGATCGGTCAAATTCGATTCTATTGGGATCGCATCAAATCGGATCTACTCGAATCCTATCTAATCCTATAGAATCCACTAAGTACTAGCACATGCCTAAGAAAGAAACCCCTAACCTACATCTACAAGCAAGCATTGGGGATTCTTTGACTCACCGTAGCTTGCGCAGTCGTAGCGAACCGAGGCCGGGGTGAAAACCCTTGCGGGAAGGAGAGAGGTGGCGGAGTAGAGGAGGAGCCGGCCCTGGCGACGGCCAACGGTATCGGCCCCGTGCTCATGGCCACGCCGGAGGTCGAGGAGGACGACGATCTATAGGAGAAAACCCTTGGACGGGGGTCAAGAAACCCCCCCTGCCCAATTGGGTCCCAAGAAGTGGTGGCTCCATGGACGATACCAGTGCTGAGCCCATGACCACGAGGTCCAGAAATGGCGGCGGAGCAGGAATGGCCGGCACGACATTAGCCGACCCTCATGGTGGCTGGCAGCAGATGGGGGACGGCGCTTGCAGCACCGACGCCAGGTCCCTGCCCGAGTTCTGGAGCCCGGCCACCCAGCACTCTTGGATGCTGGCAATGTGCTGGTCGACGGGGGTCAGAGGACGGAGCGACGGTGGGCAAGTGGGAGCCATCAAAGGAGAGGAGAGGGAGGGGCGGTGAGGCAGAGAGGTGTGCTAGCGGTGGGAACAGTGCGGGGCGGTGACAGGAGAGTGGGAGGGGAGTTATGAGATGTCCCCTCAGTCTCCCGCGCTACCAAGGTGTGCAACCTCTATTGGAAATATGCCCTAGAGGCAATAATAAAATGATTATTATTATATTTCCTTGTTCATGATAATTGTCTATTGTTCATGCTATAACTGTATTAACCGGAAACCGTGATACATGTGTGAATACATAGACCACAACATGTCCCTAGTGAGCCTCTAGTTGACTAGCTCGTTGATCAACAGATGGTCATGGTTTCCTGACTATGGACATTGGATGTCATTGATAATGAGATCACATCATTAGGAGAATGATGTGATGGACAAGACCCAATCCTAAGCACAACACAAGATCGTGTAGTTCGTTTGCTAAAGCTTTTCTAATGTCAAGTATCAGTTCCTTAGACCATGAGATTGTGTAACCCCCGGATACCATAGGAGTGCTTTGGGTGTACCAAACGTCACAACGTAACGGTGTGACTATAAAGGTGCACTACAGGTATCTCCGAAAGTGTCTGTTGGGTTGGCACGAATCGAGACTGGAATTTGTCACTCCTTATGACGGAGAGGTATCTCTGGGCCCACTTGGTAATGCATCATCATAATGAGCTCAATGTGACTAAGTGGTTAGTCATGGGATCATGCATTATGTAACGAGTAAAGTGACTTGTCAGTACCGAGATTGAACGAGGTATTGGGATACCGACGATCGAATCTCGGGCAAGTAACGTACCGATTGACAAAGGGAACTGCATACGGGATTACTTGAATCCTCGACATCGTGGTTCATCCGATGAGATCATCGTGGAACATGTGGGAGCTAACATGGGTATCCAGATCCCGTTGTTGGTTAATGGCCGGAGAGCTGTCTCGGTCATGTCTGCTTGATTCCCGAACCCGTAGGGTCTACACACTTAAGGTTCGATGACGCTAGGGTTATTAGGAAGACTTGTATGTGATTACCGAATGTTGTTCAAAGTCCCGAATGAGATCCCGGACATCACGAGGAGTTCTGGAATGGTCCGGAGGTGAAGATTTATATATGGGAAGTTGTCATACGACCACCGGAAAAGTTCGGGGGCATACCGGTATTGTACCGGGGCCACCGGAAGGGTTCCGGGGTCCATCGGGAGGGGCCACCTCTCCCGGAGGGCCTCGTGGACTGTAGAGGGAAGGGAACCAGCCCTTGGAGGGCTGGGCGCCACCCCCTTGGGCCCATGCGTCTAGGGTTGGGGGGAAACCCTAAAGGGGGCGCCCCCTTGCTTGGGGGCAAGCCCCCTCCCCTTGGCTGCCGCCCCCCTCTAGATCTCATCTAGAGGGGGCCGGTCCCCTTCCCCCTCCTCCTATAAATAGAGGGGCGAGGGGAGGGATGCAGCATCACATCCAAGGCGCAGCCCCTCCCCTCCCCAACACCTCTCCTCCTCCGCAAGAGCTTGGCGATGCCCTGCCGGAGTACTGCCACTGCATCACCATCACGTCGTCGTGCTGCTGTTGGAGCCCTCTTCCTCAACCTCTCCCTCCTTCTTGCTGGATCAAGGCGCGGGAGACGTCACCGGGCTGCACGTGTGTTGAACGCAGAGGTGTCATTGTTCGGCGCTAAGATTGGAATCCACCGCAATCTGAATCGCTTCGAGTACGACTCCCTCATCTGTGTTCTTATAATGCTTCCATCTCGCGGTCTTCAAGGGTATGAATATGCACTCCCCTCTCTCTTGTTGCTAGTTACTCCATAGATTGATCTTGGTGATGCGTAGAATTTTTTTATTTTCTGCTACGATCTCCAACGGTGGCATCATGAGCTAGGCCTATGCATAGTTTCTATGCACGAGTAGAACACAATTTTGTTGTGGGCGTATATTTTGTCAATTTACTTGCCACTACTAGTCTTATCTTGTTTCGGCGGCATCGTGGGATGAAGCGGCCCGGACCGACCTTACATGTACACTTACGTGAGACAGGTTCCACCGACTAACATGCACTAGTTGCATAAGGTGGCTAGCGGGTGTCTGTCTCTCCCACCTTAGTCGGATCGGATTCGATGAAAAGGGTCCTTATGAAGGGTAAATAGAAATTGGCATATCACACTGTGGTTTTGGCGTAGGTAAGAAACGTTCTTGCTAGAACCCTATAGCAGCCACGCAAAAACATGCAACAACAATTATAGGACGTCTAACTTGTTTTTGCAGCAAATGCCTTGTGATGTGATATGGCCAAAAAGGATGTGATGAATGAAATATATGTGATGTATGAGATTGATCATGTTCTTGTAATAGGAATCACGACTTGCATGTCGATGAGTATGACAACCAGCAGGAGCCATAGGAGTTGTCTTTATTTATTGTATGACCTGCGTGTCACTGAATAACGCCATGTAATTACTTTACTTCTTTGCTAAACCGTTAGCCATAGTAGTAGAAGTAATAGTTGGCGAGACAACTTCATGGAGACACGATGATGGAGATCATGGTGTCATGCCGGTGATGATGATCATCATGGCGCCCCGAAGATGGAGATCAAAAGGAGCAAAATGATATTGGCCATATCATGTCACTATTTGATTGCATGTGATGTTTATCATGTTTTTGCATCTTATTTTCTTAGAACGGCGGTAGTAAATAAGATGATCCCTCATAATAATTTCAAGAAAGTGTTTCCCCTAACTGTGCGCCATTGCGAAAGTTCGTTGTTTCGAAGCACCACGTGATGATCGGGTATGATAGATTCTAACGTTCACATACAACGGGTGTAAGCCAGATTTACACATGCAAAACACTTAGGTTGACTGGACGAGCCTAGCATGTATAGACATGGCCTCGGAACACAAGAGACCAAAAGGTCGAACATGAGTCGTATAGAAGATACGATCAACATGAAGATGTTCACCAATGATGACTAGTCCGTCTCACGTGATGATCGGACACGGCCTAGTTGACTGAGATCATGTATCACTTAGAGACTAGAGGGATGTCTACCTGAGTGGGAGTTCATTAAATAATTCGATTAGATGAACTTAATTATCATGAACTTAGTCTAAAACTTTTGCAAAATGTCTTGTAGATCAAATGGCCCATGCTCATGTCAACCTCAACTTCAACGCGTTCCTAGAGAAAACCAAGCTGAAAGACAATGGTAGCAACTATATGGACAGGGTCCGGAACTTGAGGATCATCCTCATAGCTGCCAAGAAAACATATGTCCTAGAAGCACCGCTAGGTGAAGCACCCGTCCCAGCGAACCAAGACGTTATGAATGCTTGGCAATCGCGTGTTGATGATTACTCCCTCGTTCAGTGCGGCATGCTTTACAGCTTAGAACCGGGGCTCCAAAATCGTTTTGAGCAACACGGAGCATATGAGATGTTCCAGGAGCTGAAAATGGTTTTCCAAGCTCATGCCCGGGTCGAGAGATATGAAGTCTCCGAAAAGTTCTATAGTTGTAAGATGGAGGAAAATAGTTCTGTCAGCGAGCACATACTCAAAATGTCTGGGTTGCACAACCGCTTGTCCCAGCTGGAAATTAACCTCCCAGATGAGGCGGTCATTGACAGAATCCTTCAGTCGCTCCCACCTAGCTACAAGAGCTTTGTGATGAACTACAATATGCAGGGGATGGTGAAAACTATTCCTGAGGTATTTTCAATGCTGAAATCAGCAGAGCTAGAAATCAAAAAGGAACATCAAGTGTTGATGGTCAATAAAACCACTAGTTTCAAGAAAGGCAAGGGTAAGAAGAACGTCAAGAAGGACGGCAAGGGAGCTGCCGCGCCCGGTAAGCCAGTTGCGGGAAGAAGCCAAAGCACGGACCCAAACCTGAGACTGAGTGCTTTTATTGCAAGGGGAACAGTCACTGGAAGTGGAACCGCCCCAAGTACTTAGCGGATAAGAAGGCCGGCAACACCAAAGGTATATGTGATATACATGTTATTGACGTGTACCTTACCAATACTCGTAGTAGCTCCTGGGTATTTGATACCGGTGCGGTTGCTCATATTTGTAACTCAAAACAGGAGTTGTGGAATAAGCGGAGACTGGCGAAGGACGAGGTGACGATGCGCATCGGGAATGGTTCCAAGGTCGATGTGATCGCCGTCGGCACGCCACCTCTACATTTACATACGGGATTAGTTTTAAACCTCAATAATTGTTATTTAGTGCCAGCTTTGAGCATGAACATTGTATCTAGATCTCATTTAATACGAGATGGCTACTCATTTAAATCCGAGAATAATGTTTGTTCTATTTATATGAGAGATATGTTTTATGGTCATGCCCCGCTGGCCAATGGTTTATTCTTAATGAATCTTGAACGTGATGTTACACATATTTATAGTGTGAATACCAAAAGATGTAAGATTGATAATGATAGTCCCACATATCTATGGCACTGCCGCCTTGGTCACATTGGTGTCAAACGCATGAAGAAGCTCCATGCAGATGGACTTTTGGAGTCTCTTGATTTCAAATCATTTGACACGTGCGAACCATGCCTCATGGGCAAAATGATCAAGACTCCATTCTCCAGAACAATGCAGCGAGCAACCAACTTATTGGAATTATACATACTGATGTGTGCGGTCCAATGAGCGTTGAGGCTCGCGGTGGCTATTGTTATGTTCTCACCCTCACTGATGACTTAAGTAGATATGGGTATGTCTATGTTGGGGAACGTTGCAGAAAATTAAAAAATTTCCTACAGTATCACCAAGATCCATCTATGAGTTCATCTAAGCAACGAGTGATAGGAGATAGATTGCATCTACATACCACTTGTAGATCGCGTGCGGAAGCGTTCAAGAGAACGGTGATGATGGAGTCGTATTCGCCGTGATCCAAATCACCGATGACCAAGTGCCGAACGGACAACACCTCCGCGTTCAACACACGTACAGAGCGGATGACGTCTCCTCCTTCTTGATCCAAGGGGGAAGGAGAGGTTGATGAAGATCCAGCAGCAGAACGGCATGGTGGTGGATGCAGCAGGACTCCGGCAGGGCTTCGCCAAGCTGCTGCGGGAAGAGGAAGAGGTGTAGCAGGGGGAGGGAGGCGCCAAGACACAGGGTGTGGCTGCCCTCCCCCATGCCCTCCTTTATATAGGCCCCCAGGGGGCGCCGGCCCTGGGAGATCTAATCTCCCAAGGGGGGCGGCGGCCAGGGGGGGTGGAGTGCCCCCTAAGGCAAGTGGGGCGCCCCCCCCACCTAGGGTTTCCAACCCTAGGCGCAGGGGGCCCCAAGGGGGGGCGCACCAGCCCACTAGGGGCTGGTTCCCCTCCCACTTCAGCCCACGGGGCCCTCCGGTATAGGTGGCCCCACCCGGTGGACCCCCCGGGACCCTTCCGGTGGTCCCGGTACAATACTGGGTGACCCCGAAACTTTCCCGATGGCCGAAACAGCACTTCCTATATATGATTCTTTACCTCCGGACCATTCCGGAACTCCTCATGACGTCCGGGATCTCATCCGGGACTCCGAACAACTTTTGGGTTACTGCATACTCATATCTCTACAACCCTAGCATCACCGAACCTTAAGTGTGTAGACCCTACGGGTTCGGGAGACATGCAGACATGACCGAGACGGCTCTCCGGTCAATAACCAACAGTAGGATCTGGATACCCATGTTGGCTCCCACATACTCCTCGATGATCTCATCGGATGAACCACGATGTCGAGGATTCAATGAACCCCGTATTCAATTCCCTTTGTCAGACGGTATGTTACTTGCCCGAGATTCGATCGTCGGTTTCCCAATACCTCGTTCAATCCTCGTTGCCGGCAAGTCACTTTACTCGTACCGTAATGCATGATCCCGTGACCAAACACTTGGTCACTTTGAGCTCATTATGATGATGCACTACCGAGTGGGCCCAGTGATACCTCTCCGTTATACGGAGTGACAAATCCCAGTCTCGATCCGTGTCAACCCAACAGACACTTTCGGAGATACCTGTAGTGCACCTTTATAGTCACCCAGTTACGTTGTGACGTTTGGTACACCCAAAGCACTCCTACGGTATCCGGGAGTTACACGATCTCATGGTCTAAGGAAGAGATACTTGACATTGGAAAAGCTCTAGCAAAACGAACTACACGATCTTGTGCTATGCTTAGGATTGGGTCTTGTCCATCACATCATTCTCCTAATGATGTGATCCTGTTATCAATGACATCCCATGTCCATAGTCAGGAAACCATGACTATCTGTTGATCAACGAGCTAGTCAACTAGAGGCTCACTAGGGACGTATTGTGGTCTATGTATTCACACATGTATTACGATTTCTGGATAATATAATTATAGCATGAATAAAAGACAATTATCATGAACAAGGAAATATAATAATAATCCTTTTATTATTGCCTCTAGGGCATATTTCCAACAGTCTCCCACTTGCACTAGAGTCAATAATCTAGTTACATTGTGATGAATCGAACACCCATAGAGTTCTGGTGTTGATCATGTTTTTCGCGCGAAAGAGGTTTAGTCGACGGATCTGCGACATTCAGATCCGTATGTACTTTGCAAATATCTATCTCTCCATCTTGAACATTTTCACGGATGGAGTTGAAACGACGCTTGATGTGCCTGGTCTTCTTGTGAAACCTGGGCTCCTTGGCAAGGGCAATAGCTCCAGTGTTGTCACAGAAGAGTTTGATCGGCCCCGACGCATTGGGTATGACTCCTAGGTCGGTGATGAACTCCTTCACCCAGATTGCTTCATGCGCTGCCTCCGAGGCTGCCATGTACTCCGCTTCACATGTAGATCCCGCCACTACGCTCTGCTTGCAGCTGCACCAGCTTACTGCCCCACCATTCAACATATACACGTATCCGGTTTGTGACTTAGAGTCATCCAGATCTATGTCGAAGCTAGCGTCGACGTAACCCTTTACGACGAGCTCTTCGTCACCTCCATAAACGAGAAACATGTCCTTTGTCCTTTTCAGGTACTTTAGGATATTCTTGACCGCTGTCCAGTGTTCCTTGCCGGGATTACTTTGGTACCTTCCTACCAAACTTACGGCAAGGTTTACATCAGGTCTGGTACACAGCATGGCATACATAATATATCCTATGGCTGAGGCATAGGGGATGACACTCATCTCTTCTTTATCTTTTGCCGTGGTCGGGCATTGAGCTGAGCTCAATCTCACACGTTGCAATACAGGCAAGAACCCTTTCTTGGACTGATCCATTTTGAATTTCTTCAAAATCTTATCAAGGTATGTGCTTTGTGAAAGACCTATGAGGCGTCTCGATCTATCCCTATAGATCTTGATGCCTAATATGTAAGCAGCTTCTCCAAGGTCCTTCATTGAAAAACACTTATTCAAGTAGGCCTTAATGCTGTCCAAGAATTCTATATCATTTCCCATCAAAAGTATGTCATCTACATATAATATGAGAAATGCTACAGAGCTCCCACTCAATTTCTTGTAAACGCAGGCTTCTCCATAAGTCTGCATAAACCCAAATGCTTTGATCATCTCATCAAAGCGAATGTTCCAACTCCGAGATGCTTGCACCAGCCCATAAATGGATCGCTGGAGCTTGCATACTTTGTTAGCATTCTTAGGATCGACAAAACCTTCCGGCTGCATCATATACAGCTCTTCCTTAAGATAACCGTTAAGGAATGCCATTTTGACGTCCATCTGCCATATCTCATAATCATAGTATGCGGCAATTGCTAACAAGATTCGGACGGACTTAAGCTTCGCTACGGGAGAGAAAGTCTCATCGTAGTCAATCCCTTGAACTTGCTGATAACCCTTAGCGACAAGTCGAGCTTTATAGATGGTGACATTACCATCCGTGTCCGTCTTCTTCTTAAAGATCCATTTGTTTTCTATCGCTCGCCGATCATCGGGCAAGTCAGTCAAAGTCCATACTTTGTTTTCATACATGGATTCTATCTCGGATCGCATGGCTTCTAGCCATGTTGGAATCTGGGCCCGCCATCACTTCTTCATAGTTTGAAGGTTCACCGTTGTCTAACAACATGATTTCCAGGACAGGGTTGCCATACCACTCTGGTGTGGAACGTGTCCTCGTGGACCTACGAAGTTCAGTAGCAACTTGATCCGAAGTACCTTGATCATCATCATTAATTTCCTCTCCAGTCGGTGTAGGTACCACAGGAACATTTTCCTGAGCTGCACTACTTTCCGGTTCAAGAGGTAGTACTTCATCGAGTTCTACTTTCCTCCCACTTACTCCTTTCGAGAGAAACTCTTTTTCCAGAAAGGATACGTTCTTGGCAACAAAGATCTTGCCTTCGGATCTAAGGTAGAAGGTATACCCAATGGTTTCCTTGGGGTATCCTATGAAGACGCATTTTTCCGACTTGGGTTCGAGCTTTTTAGGTTGAAGTTTCTTGACATAAGCATCGCATCCCCAAACTTTTAGAAACGACACCTTAGGTTTATTCCCAAACCATAATTCATACGGTGTCGTCTCAACGGATTTAAACGGTGCCCTATTTAAAGTGAATGTAGCTGTCTCTAGAGCGTATCCCCAAAATGATAGCGGTAAATCGCTAAGAGACATCATAGATCGCACCATATCCAATAGAGTGCGATTATGATGTTCGGACACACCGTTACGCTGAGGTGTTCCAGGCGGCGTGAGTTGTGAAATGATTCCACATTTGCTTAAGTGCGTACCAAATTCGTGACTCAAATATTCTCCTCCACGATCCGATCTTAAGAATTTTATCTTTCGGTCACGTTGATTCTCTACTTCATTCTGAAATTCCTTGAACTTTTCAAAGGTCTCAGACTTGTGTTTCATCAAGTAGACATACCCATATCTACTTAAGTCATCAGTGAGAGTGAGAATATAACGATATCCTCCGCGAGCCTCAACGCTCATTGGACCACACACATCAGTATGTATGATTTCCAATAAGTTGGTTGCTCGCTCCATAGTTCTGGAGAACGGAGTCTTGGTCATTTTGCCCATGAGGCATGGTTCGCATGTGTCAAATGATTCATAATCGAGAGACTGTAAAAGTCCATCAGCATGGAGCTTTTTCATGCGCCTGACACCAATGTGACCAAGGCGGCAGTGCCACAAGTATGTGGGACTATCGTTATCAACTTTACATCTTTTGGTATTCACACTATGAATATGTGTAACATTACGTTCGAGATTCATTAAGAATAAACCATTGACCATCGGGGCATGACCATAAAACATATCTCTCATATAAATAGAACAACCATTATTCTCGGATTTAAATGAGTAGCCATCTCGTATTAAACGAGATCCAGATACAATGTTCATGCTCAAACTTGGCACTAAATAACAATTATTGAGGTTTAAAACTAATCCCGTAGGTAAATGTAGAGGTAGCGTGCCGACGGCGATCACATGGACCTTGGAACCATTCCCGACGCGCATCGTCACCTCGTCCTTCGCCAGTCTCCGCTTATTCCGCAGCTCCTGCTGTGAGTTACAAATATGAGCAACGGCACCGGTATCAAATAGCCAGGAGTTACTACGAGTACTGGTAAGGTACACATCAATTACATGTATATCACATATACCTTTGGTGTTGCCAGCCTTCTTGTCCGCTAAGTATTTGGGGCAGTTCCGCTTCCAGTGACCCTTCCCTTTGCAATAAAAGCACTCAGTCTCAGGCTTGGGTCCATTCTTTGACTTCTTCCCGGCAACTGGCTTACCGGGCGCGGCAACATCTTTGCCGTCCTTCTTGAAGTTCTTCTTACCCTTGCCCTTCTTGAACTTGGTGGTTTTATTGACCATCAACACTTGATGTTCTTTCTTGATTTCAACCTCTGCTGACTTCAGCATTGAGAATACTTCAGGAATGGTCTTCACCATCCCCTGCATATTATAGTTCATCACAAAGCTCTTGTAGCTCGGTGGGAGCGACTGAAGGATTCTGTCAATGACCGCCTTGTCCGGGAGGTTAATGTCCAGCTGGGACAGGCGGTTGTGCAACCCAGACATTTTGAGTATGTGCTCACTGACAGAACTGTTTTCCTCCATCTTACAACTATGGAACTTGTTGGAGACTTCATATCTCTCGACCCAGGCATGAGCTTGAAAAACCATTTTCAGTTCCTCGAACATCTCATATGCTTCTTGTTGCTCAAAATGCTTTTGGAGCCCTGGTTCTAAGCTATAAAGCATGCCGCACTGAACGAGGGAGTAATCATCAGCACGTGACTGCCAAGCATTCATAACGTCTTGGTTCTCTGGGATGGGTGCTTCACCTAGCGGTCCTTCTAGGACATATGCTTTCTTGGCTGCTATGAGGATGATCCTCAGGTTCCGAACCCAGTCCGAATAGTTGCTGCCATCATCTTTCAGCTTGGTTTTCTCTAGGAACGCGTTGAAGTTCATGTTGACATGAGCGTTGGCCATTTGATCTACAAGACATATTTTGCAAAGATTTTAGACTAAGTTCATGATAATTAAGTTCATCTAATCAAATTACTTAATGAACTCCCACTCAGATTGACATCCCTCTAGTCATCTAAGTGTTACATGATCCGAGTCGACTAGGCCGTGTCCGATCATCACGTGAGACGGACTAGTCATCATCGGTGAACATCTCCATGTTGATCATATCTTCCATACGACTCATGTTCGACCTTTCGGTCTCTTGTGTTCCGAGGCCATGTCTGTACATGCTAGGCTCGTCAAGTTAACCCTAAGTGTTTTGCATGTGTAAAACTGTCTTACACCCGTTGTATGTGAACGTAAGGATCTATCACACCCGATCATCACGTGGTGCTTCGAAACGACGAACTTTAGCAACGGTGCACAGTTAGGGGGAACACCTTCTTGAAATTATTATAAGGGATCATCTTATTTACCACCGTCGTTCTAAGTAAACAAGATGCATAAACATAATAAACATCACATGCAATTATATAATAGTGACATGATATGGCCAATATCATATAGCTCCTTTGATCTCCATCTTCGGGGCTCCATGATCATCTTCGTCACCGGCATGACACCATGATCTCCATCATCGTGTCTTCATGAAGTTGTCACGCCAACGACTACTTCTACTTCTATGGCTAACATGTTTAGCAATAAAGTAAAGTAATTTACATGGCGTTCTTCAATGACACACAGGTCATACAAAAATAAAGACAACTCCTATGGGTCCTGCCGGTTGTCATACTCATCGACATGCAAGTCGTGATTCCTATTACAAGAACATGATCTCATACATCACAATATATCATTCATCATTCATCACAACTTCTGGCCATATCACATCACATGACAATTGCTGCAAAAACAAGTTAGACGTCCTCTAATTGTTGTTGCATCTTTTACGTGGCTGCAATTGGGTTCTAGCAAGAATGTTTTCTTACCTACGAATAACCACAACGTGATTTTGTCAACTTCTATTTACCCTTCATAAGGACCCTTTTCATCGAATCCGCTCCAACTAAAGTGGGAAAGACAGACACCCGCTAGCCACCTTATGCAATTAGTGCATGTCAGTCGGTGGAACCTGTCTCACGTAAGCGTACGTGTAAGGTCGGTCCGGGCCGCTTCATCCCACAATACCGCTGAAGCAAAATAAGACTAGTAGCGGCAAGCAAGTTGACAAGATCTATGCCCACAACAAAATTGTGTTCTACTCGTGCAATAGAGAACTACACATAGACCTAGCTCTGATACCACTGATGGGGAACGTTGCAGAAAATTAAAATTTTTCCTATGGTTTCACCAAGACCCATCTATGAGTTCATCTAAGCAACGAGTGATAGGAAAGAGATTGCATCTACATACCACTTGTAGATCACGTGCGGAAGCGTTCAAGAGAACAGTGATGATGGAGTCGTACTCGCCGTGATCCAAATCACCGATGACCAAGTGCCGAACGGACAACACCTCCGTGTTCAACACATGTACGGAGCGGATGACGTCTCCTCCTTCTTGATCCAAGGGGGAAGGAGAGGTTGATGAAGATCCAGCAGCACAATGGCATGGTGGTGGATGCAGCAGGACTCCGGCAGGGCTTCGCCAAGCTGCTGCGGGCGGAGGAAGATGTGTAGCAGGGGGAGGGAGGCGCCAAGACACAGGGTGCGGCTGCCCTCCCCCCTGCCCTCCTTTATATAGGCCCCCAGGGGGGGCACCGGCCCTAGGAGATCTAATGTCCCAAGGGGGGGGGGGCGGCGGCCAGGGGGGTGGAGTGCCCCCCAAGGCAAGTGGGGCGCCCCCCACCTAGAGTTTCCAACCCTAGGCGCAGGGGGGCCCAAGGGGGGGCGCACCAGCCCACTAGGGGCTGGTTCCCCTCCCACTTTAGCCCACGGGGCCCTCCGGGATAGGTGGCCCCACCCGGTGGACCCCCCGGGACCCTTCCGGTGGTCCCGGTACAATACCGGGTGACCCCGAAACTTTCCCGATGGCCGAAACAGCACTTCCTATATATAATTCTTTACCTCCGGACCATTTCGGAACTCCTCGTGACGTTAGGGATCTCATCCGGGACTCCAAACAACTTTTGGGTTACTGCATACTCATATCTCTACAACCCTAGCGTCACCGAACCTTAAGTGTGTAGACCCTACGGGTTCGGGAGACATGCAGACATGACCGAGACGGCTCTCCGGTCAATAACCAACAGCGGGATCTGGATACCCATGTTGGCTCCCACATACTCCTCGATGATCTCATCGGATGAACCACGATGTCGAGGATTCAATGAACCCCGTATTCAATTCCCTTTGTCAGACGGTATGTTACTTGCCCGAGATTCGATCGTCGGTATCCCAATACCTCGTTCAACCTTGTTGTCGACAAGTCACTTTACTCATACCGTAATGCATGATCCCGTGACCAGACACTTGGTCACTTTGAGCTCATTATGATGATGCACTACCGAGTGGGCCCAGTGATACCTCTCCGTTATACGGAGTGACAAATCCCAGTCTCGATCCGTGTCAACCCAACAGACACTTTCAGAGAGACCTGTAGTGCACCTTTATAGTCACCCAGTTACGTTATGACGTTTGGTACACCCAAAGCACTCCTACGGTATCCGGGAGTTACACGATCTCATGGTCTAAGGAAGAGATACTTGACATTGGAAAAGCTCTAGCAAAACGAACTACACGATCTTGTGCTATGCTTAGGATTGGGTCTTGTCCATCACATCATTCTCCTAATGATGTGATCCCGTTATCAACGACATCCAATGTCCATAGTTAGGAAACCATGACTATCTGTTGATCAACGAGCTAGTCAACTAGAGGCTCACTAGGGACGTATTGTGGTCTATGTATTCACATGTGTATTACGATTTCTGGATAATACAATTATAGCATGAATAAAAGACAATTATCATGAACAAGGAAATAAAATAATAATCCTTTTATTATTGCCTCTAGGGCATATTTCCAACAGTCTACTTAATGAAACACAAGTCTGAGACCTTTGAAAAGTTCAAGGAATTTCAGAATGAGGTAGAGAATCAACGTGACAGAAAAATAAAGTTCTTACGATCAGATCGTGGGGGAGAATATTTAAGTCACGAGTTTGGTACGCACTTAAGGAAATGTGGAATTGTTTCACAACTCATGCCGCCTAGAACACCTCAGCGTAACGGTGTGTCCAAACGTCGTAATCGCACTCTATTCGATATGGTGCGGTCTATGATGTCTCTTACTGATTTACCGCTATCATTTTGGGGATACGCTTTAGAGACAGCTACATTCACTTTAAATAGGGCACCGTCTAAATCTGTTGAGACGACATCGTATGAATTATGGTTGGAAAGAAACCTAAGCTGCCGTTTCTAAAAGTTTGGGGATGCGATGCTTATGTCAAGAAACTTCAACCTGAAAAGCTCGAACCTGAAAAGCTGCCGTTTCTAAAAGTTTGGGGATGCTTATGTTAAGAAGAAGAAGGACGCGGATGGTAATGTTAATATCTATAAGGCTCAACTTGTCGCTAAGGATTATCGACAAGTTCAAGGGGTTGACTACGATGAGACCTTCTCACCCGTAGCAAAGCTGAAGTCCGTACGAATCATGTTAGCAAGTGCCACATTCTATGATTATGAAATATGGCAAATGGACGTCAAAACGGCATTCCTTAATGGCTTCCTTAAGGAAGAATTGTATATGATGCAGCCGGAAGGTTTTGTCGATCCTAAGAATGCTAATAAGGTATGCAAGCTCCAGCGCTCCATCTATGGGCTGGTGCAAGCATCTCGGAGTTGGAACATTCGCTTTGATGAAATGATCAAAGCGTTTGGGTTTATGCAGACTTATGGAGAAGCCCGCGTTTACAAGAAAGTGATTGGCAGCTCTGTAGCATTTCTCATATTATATGTGGATGACATACTATTGATGGGAAATGATATAGAACTTTTGGAAAGCATAAAGGCCTGCTTGAATAAGTGTTTTTCAATGAAGGACCTTGGAGAAGTTGCTTACATATTAGGCATCAAGATCTATAGAGATAGATCGAGACGCCTCATAGGTCTTTCACAAAGCACATACCTTGACAAGATATTGAAGAGGTTCAATATGGATCAGTCCAAGAAGGGGTTCTTGCCTGTGTTGCAAGGTGTGAAATTGAGCTCGGCTCAATCCCCGACCACGGTAGAAGATAAAGAAAAGATGAGTGTCATCCCCTATGCCTCGACCATAGGGTCTATTATGTATGCCATGCTGTGTACCAGACCTGATGTAAACCTTGCCGTGAGTTTGGTAGCAAGGTACCAAAGTAATCCCGGCATGGAACACTGGACAACGGTCAAGAATATCCTGAAGTACTTGAAAAAGGACTAAGGATATGTTTCTCATTTATGGAGGTGATGAAGAGCTCGTCGTAAGGGTTACGTCGATGCTAGCTTCGACACAGATCTGGATGACTCCAAGTCACAAACTGGATACGTGTATATTTTGAATGGTGGGGCAGTAAGCTAGTGCAGCAGCAAGCAAAGCGTCATGGTGGGATCTACATGTGAAGCAGAGTACATGGCAGCCTCGGAGGCAGCACATGAAGCAATCTGGATGAAGGAGTTCATCACCGACCTAGGAGTTATTCCCAATGCGCCGGGGACGACCACTCTCTTCTCTGACAACACTTGAGCTATTGCCCTTGCCAAGGAGCCCAGGTTTCACAAGACCAGGCACATCAAGCGTCGCTTAAACTCCATTCGTGAAAATGTTCAATATGGAGACATAGATATTTGCAAAGTGCACACGGATCTGAATGCCGCAGATCTGTTGACTAAACCTCTTCCGTGAGCAAAACAAGATCAACACCAGAACTCTATGGGTGTTTGATTCATCACAGTGTAACTAAATTATTGACTCTAGTGCGAGTGGGAGACTGTTAGAAATATGCCCTAGAGGCAATAATAAAATGATTATTATTATATTTCCTTGTTCATGATAATTGTCTATTGTTCATGCTATAATTTATTAACCGGAAACCGTGATACATGTGTGAATACATAGACCACAACATGTCCCTAGTGAGCCTATAGTTGACTAGCTCGTTGATCAACAGATAGTCATGGTTTCCTGACTATGGACATTGGATGTCATTGATAACGAGATCACATCATTAGGAGAATGATGTGATGGACAAGACCCAATCCTAAGCACAACACAAGATCGTGTAGTTCGTTTGCTAAAGCTTTTCTAATGTCAAGTATCAGTTCCTTAGACCATGAGATTGTGTAACTCCCGGATACCATAGGAGTGCTTTGGGTGTACCAAACGTCACAACGTAACTGGGTGACTATAAAGGTGCACTACAGGTATCTCCGAAAGTGTCTGTTGGGTTGGCACGAATCGAGACTGGAATTTGTCACTCCGTATGACGGAGAGGTATCTCTGGGCCCACTCGGTAATTCATCATCATAATGAGCTCAATGTAACTAATTGGTTAGTCACGGGATCATGCATTATGTAACGAGTAAAGTGACTTGCCGGTAATGAGATTGAACGAGGTATTGGGATACCGACGATCGAATCTCGGGCAAGTAACGTACCGATTGACAAAGGGAACTGCATACATGATTACTTGAATCCTCGACATCGTGGTTCATCCGATGAGATCATCCTGGAACATGTGGGAGCCAACATGGGTATCCAGATCCCGCTGTTTGTTATTGGCAAGAGAGCTGTCTTGGTCATGTCTGCTTGATTCGCGAACCCGTAGGGTCTACACACTTAAGGTTCGATGACGCTAGGATTATTAGGAAGACTTGTATGTGATTACCGAATGTTGTTCGGAGTGCCGGATGAGATCTCGGACGTCACGAGGAGTTCCGAAATGGTCCGGAGGTGAAGATTTATATATGGGAAGTTGTCATACGGTCACCAGAAAAGTTCGGGGGCATACCGGTATCGTACCGGGGCCACCGGAAGGGTTTCGGGGGTCCACCGGGAGGGGCCACCTCTCCTGAAAGGCCTCGTGGGCTGTAGAGGGAAGGGAACTAGCCATTGGAGGGCTGGGCGCACCCCTCCCTTGGGCCCATGCGCCTAGGGTTGGGGGGGGGGGAAACCCTAAAGGGGGCGCCCCCCTTGCTTGGGGGGCAAGCCCCCTCCCCTTGGCCGCCCCCACTCTAGATCTCATCTAGAGGGGGGCGGCCCCCTTCCCCCTCCTCCTATAAATAGAGGGGCGAGGGGAGGGCTGCAACACCACATCCAAGGCGCAGCCCCTCCCCTCCCCAACACCTCTCCTCCTCCGCAAGAGCTTGGCGAAGCCCTGCCGGAGTACTGCCACTCCATCACCATCACGTCGTCGTGCTGCTATTGGAGCCCTCTTCCTAAACCTCTCCCTCCTCCTTGCTGGATCAAGGCGCGGGAGACGTCACCGGGTTGCACGTGTGTTGAACGCGGAGGTGCCGTTGTTCGGCGCTAAGATCGGAATCCACCGCGATCTGAATTGCTTCGAGTACGACTCCCTCATCCGTGTTCTTGTAACGCTTCCGTCTCGCGGTCTTCAAGGGTATGAAGATGCACTCCCCTCTCTCTCGTTGCTAGTTAATTCATAGATTGATCTTGGTGATACGTAGAAATTTTTTATTTTCTGCAACGATCTCCATTCTCCAACAACCTCCTCGCACTCGTGGCCGCGCCGTGCCAGGCTCATGAGAAACTGCCGATTTGGCAGTTTCTGCCGGGCCAGGCTCATGCCTGCTTTATGGTTCGTGCGGGCCATGAATCGCATGCAGCCCAGCCAACTAAATAGGCCACACACATCCCGCGCGGGCCTGGTTGGGCTGCATGCGGGCAACCAAACACGCCCCAAGTGATCGTGAGACCTGATTTTGTGCGGCCGATGGTTCCAATATATTAAGTATATATCTCATTCCTTCCAACATGGTCTTCAGTTACAACACAAGTGGGTGATGCTTTGGTATGGTGGGAACAATATTAAAAAGGTAAACACACCCGCTTGGGTTGTAATTTATTTTAGAAAATGTATAGCAAGATGCCATTTTCATCCAAAGAGGTTAGTAACACAGGGCTCCGATGCATAACCAAAGAAAAGAAAATGAAAAAAGGACGATATGATGAAGGCGTGGTTTGCGACTTTGCGTCACTTGGTCACTTTGAGTCAATGACCACCAGGACTGAAATATAATCCATAAAGCTAATCGAGAGGAAGGCCGGACATGCTGGCAGCTACATCAGGCTTGAGTGGGATGGGCATGGCAAACCTAAGAGTTAGTGGTCTCAATCCTATGGTGATCGCCACACTCGGACAAGGTGGAGAAACTACGACGAGTAGAAGGTCACATCGCCTTAGCGGTCGCCCTGGCGTGACAATGTGCCACCGGAAATTGGCCTGGGGTGAGCAACCTCGATGATGAAGGCATATACCTCCCTCCTTGTAGCGCCACACCACTGTGCCCGAGGTTGTCCAATCCACATACGAACGAGTCAACTACATGGCCGGCACTAACAGGGGGTTGTGGTCCCTCTTGCACCTCCTGGATGGATTCAGCTACCCAGGATAGTAGATCGGTGGGCTGGCTCGGTGCCAGGCGGCAGCGTGAGAGGTTGTTAGAGGGAGAAGGAGGCGGGCCACATCGTGGCGGGGAGAGGAAGAGGTTGGCAACGCTGTGGATGAGAGAGGAGATGGTGGGGAGAGGAGTGGGCGGGCTTTGCCATGGCATGAAGGTGAGGTGCCTGGGAGATATGGCGACGACGACGCTATGGCGGGGAGATGAGATGCGGGCGACACCCGGTGGCTGGTTGGATGTGCGAGGAGAGTAGGAGGCGGCTATGCGGTGCGTGAGTGAGGAGAGGAGTGTCTGCTTTTTTCCGTCAAGAAAAGGAGAAAGGAGCACCTTCTATATGTTGACATCAATGCCACATAACATAACAAGTCATTTTTTTTAGAGAAGTACCAACCAAATGATCATTGTGTAGCCTACAATTTTAAAATCACCAAAATCAGGATGCGGCTCACGTTGTGCCATTAAGGACAGTATAATTAAACCTAATCCGAACTCTCTCAGCGATTCGCGTTTTCGCCGTACGTTTTTCGATCTGACAGTTTCTGGCCATCAGATCACATCTGGGAAGCAATCTGCGCCGCACTGTACGATATCTGGCCCGACTGTGGCTGCTGCTCCAGGCGCCGAAACGAATGCCTCTGGTGAATTGGGCCCTCGGCCAGCCCATTCTAGGATCGTGCGGGGAGTTGCTAAAAAAACCGCCCACGCGAGCCGCACACAAGCGAGAAGCGACCGCGTCCAGATTGATGCAAGGCACACGAGGAGCAGCCTGTGTGTGTCCGTCGATTCAATCCACCGGAGGTGCGGGATCGAGGTAACTCGATGGGCGGGCTGGGATCGACCGCTGCGAGGCGCGCACAGGAGCAGCCGATGTGCGTCGGTCGATTCGATCCACCGGAGGTGAGGGTCGGAGGCAAGTCCATGGGCGCGCTGGGATGGACTGGAGGAGCGGGATCCGGCTCCAGCCGATGGGCTCCAGCACGCGGTTGGATGCGAGGTGCGCGAGGGATTAGAGGAGGCGCGCGGGTGAAGAAAGGTGGGTGCGAGGGCGATAATGGCGGACGCCTCCTCTGCTAGAAACTGCTTCTTTCTCTCTTGAACCACGCAATCATGGCATTCATGGCTGGTAATGTGGCAGTTCTTTCCTATGCCCTTTGGTACTACTACTATATAATGCTTTCTCCCCTGCCACTGTTTGCCGACGCTCTGTACTCCGACAGGAACATTGCTATGGTACGTCTGGTGGATTGATTTGGGCAGATTCTGGAGCTTTGTGCTGTGGATTTTCTTGCTCACCAGTTCATAATCTCAGATGGCTTTCGGACAGGTAACTACACTGCCACCCTCTCAAGCCTTCTTCCTCTCTCGTTAGAATTCAAGTGTTTTATCATTTTTCCCACAAAAAAAAAGTGTTTTATCATTTATTATCCATGCTTAGAAGTTTTTCAGTTCACGCATGATGCACCTATGAGCGAACTCTGATGCATCACATGCATGATTTGTTGTGTTTCCCCTGATGTTGGTTGATGAACCAAATCAAAATTTCTCTTGATTAAATTAACACAAAGCCAGACACATGCAAAAACGATCGAAAAATTGCACAAGTAGGTCCTGAATTTATGATAGCTCAGTGCGTGCGTGTTAGTCGTGACTTGAGGATATTATAGCTTACTGTTCAGGTTGTTCTATAAATTAAGAGAGAGGACATATTCTCTTGCTTGTTGATTAATCCAGCATCATTGGAAAAACTATTTGTATACTGGTACTACGTACTGAATATTGCTTTCAGTTATTGGTTTTAAGATGGAACATTCTTCAGAGCCCTCATCTCTGACGTGCACTCATGGAAACAATTGCCTGTTTTTTTCCCTCACGTTGTAAAAACGGTTAAGGTAGCTGGTTTGCACAACAAAGGTGCAATAAATGGTTGTATTCCCATAGTGCATACATACTCGATGAGAGATGAGGGCTCCCCCGATCGCACTCTAGATAAGTGTATAGCAAATGATGCCAAGGTGGCATCTCTGTCTTCGTCATTGTTGTTAAAGCAGTCCAGCGAGAATCGCCGAACCGTGTCTGTGCTCAAATGAGCACCACCAACTGTAACAAAGTTACCTTTGCTCGACAAAGAATTGATGAAATCAAGAATTACACCGTGAACGGTGCAACCCTCTGGCTGGTCATCATTGTAGTTGAACACAGGCTGAATCAGTCTCCTGATGATGAGCTCTTTGAAGTAGAGCTGCCCTGTCTCCCACAAGCTTTTTTCGTCTCCTGTTTCTTTACCTCCATTTTCTTCATATCCTATGATTTCACCTCCTTCAACTCTCGTTTCTTCTCCTCCATCACGTCTTATTTCTTGAGCTCTTCTTTCATCATCTTTTCGACGGATAAGTCTTTCAGCAATCCATAATCGTATCAGACGGTCCTTCTTGATGGTGCAACCTCCTCGAAAGACACTTAGGTACAACAAGCAAGACCTCAGAGGCAAAGACAAAGCATCATAACTCATCTGCAGTGTCTTCATAATCCCATCTGATTTGGAATATTGCTCCACTGATGAAACAACAGATATCTCAGGCTCTGGTAGTTCTTTGCATTTTGCTGCTAATAAGCCAGCTGCAAGAACTAGGGCCAATGGCATGCCACCACACATTTTAAACATGTTTTTGGTTACTTCAGCATGATCAGCCGGCCATTCTTTTTGCCGAGTTAATTTTAGGTATAATCTTGCAGACATCTCCTCGTTAAGTGGCTCAATCCGATAGATATCCATTGGACGTACAGAACAATGTTGAGCAACAGCACTGATGCATGTTGTTGTCAATACCCTGCTTCCATTATTCTCGTTGGGCAAAGCAGAATTGATAATTTTCCAAGCCTGTGTGCTCCATAAGCCATCCACTAAGATGAAATACCTGACATATTAAATGACAAATCAGTATAAGCTACTATGACAATTCAAAAAGTAAGATAAATATACAACTTCACATACATAGAAATTCGCAAAGTTACAAATATCGGACGATTCACTGTTAATCGCTACTCAACACTGACCGAGCAGCTACCAGTTACCGTTTTGGTTTTCAAATTGATTTATGTAACTTTTTTTACATGAAATTGATTTATGTATGCATGTATCGATTTCTATTGCAGATTCCCTTAGAAACTTCCACGATAACCATGAAACAGAAAACATACACCATCTATTGGCTGATGTCGAGAAATTTCTATCCCAAAACAATTTTCCTACTACGAAGAAAATGAGAGGGTTGTCGAATATTGGATTAAGGGTATATTTGGTTTGTGACCAAAGTGTACCCTGTCAATTTTTCGGCTCTCGACCATGATCAAAACATTGATCTTTTTTTAGATGAGGTCATACTAGAGCCAGGGACATTAGGGTGTGCCACCTAAAAAAAATCAGCATCAGACATATGCTGTTGATTTGACCAAAAAAGCAGTATAGATACATTAATAAAAAAAAACTAAATCTTCGGGTGGACCGAGGGCCAAATTTTTGGCATGGCAATGCTCTTTTGCCAACTCTAGCTCATTCTTTTAGCCAATGTTGGCCAATCCATAGGCAAGAAAATCCTTTACCAAAGTTTGGATAATCAATCTTTTGGTATGGCAGCCTTGGACAAAAACCAAGCACAACCTAAGATGAGAAGATCTAAGTGAATTTGACTACTTTGTAACAAAAGAACACCCAAGTATTGCCACCTGGAATTCGATCCTTGGTAGGCTGGGTGTACAACCACCCCTCTAACTAGTTGATTCTCTTCCCAAATGAAGTTTAATATATAAAAGTTCAGATGCCTAAGAAGTACATACTACGTTGAACAAAACATATCTACCATTACGAGTGCTTTCCTCAAGATGTATTCTGGGCTGGGTACATGGTTTATTTCCCGAAATTTCAACTTCCTACTAAATAAAACACGTCAAGTCAAGAAACCTAGATAAGGAAGAGGTAATTAAACTGCAAGGCAGTACCTCTTTGTGGCGAGGTACTTCCAAAGCTCAGTGAGGAGTTTTTTCAGATCCTGGGCTGCGCCCCTTCCACGCCTAGGATCAATCTTCAGGTTTATTTTCTTTTCTGCAGAGGGGTTTACTTGACAAAGTATTTCCTGCACAGTCTCCGTAATGGATGGTCTCCGGCCAAGAGTAACAAAAGCTCGGCACTCAAAGTTCCCTTGAATCTTTGAATAAACCTCCTTGGCAAGAGTAGTCTTACCAAGGCCTTCCACCCCGAGGATGGAAACCACCTTCCGCCTCTTCTCATGCTCACCAGTGAGATGCTTGACAAGCTCATCCATTGGAACTTCCATCCCGACAAGGGCAGTTTTCTCCTCGAAAAGTATATGTGAATCAACTGTAACTTGGGCGTGGCCGGGTAAAGAAGCAGGATCACGAAGTTCAGACGGCACTTCAATAACAAGACCGTATCTTTCACAGAGCTCACGCGCGTGCTCGATCCGGGCCTTGAATCTTTTCACTTCATCTTCTAAATCCAGTAGTTGGCCCCCTGTGTTTGGCATCGCCGGCACCTGATCGATCCAGTCCTCGATGTCGAAGACCAACTCCCTCACAATTTTCATCCACACTTGGACTTGCCAATTCATCTTACTTGGCAACACAGCCACTTGGCTGAAACTCTCCAAAAGAATCATAAGATCCTTTTGTAACCCTTCAATTACAAGGGCGCAATCCTTTAGCTTGGTGAGCTTGTAGACAATAGAGTTCACTGATCCTGCCGAATAGCTCACCATGGGCTGGCCCTCCATGATCTGCATACGTGGCTGAGCGTCAGCAAAACACAAGAGCGAGCCAACTCTCAAAATAGACAATTTAAAAAAGAACTGCCTAGTCTATTGAACAAGGAATTCATAATGCGTCAAGATTTGTAAGGATTAATCGATGAAGTCGACGTCTAAATTACCTGATATCTCAATTCTCAGCCAAAAAACAAAAAAACAAGGGCGTAACTGAGAATTGCGAAGGGGACCGTCCGCGGTCGATCGAGGAGAGAAGAGAGACCTAGGTTTTATTTCTTTTTTTGAGTAAGAGCATCTCCAGCCACGCCCCCAGAAAGGCCTTCTCGGCGATTTTTTCGCGCCGGCGCCGAAAAGACGACCGCCTAGTCGCGTTCTCAGGAGCTCGATTTTCGCCGGCCTGGGCCGAAATCATCGCCGGCGGACCCAGCCCGAACCCGACGCGCTAGGGGGCGTCCGGGGCGCCGGGCGAATCGTTTTTGGCGCGAAAGAGCCGCGGGCCCGCCGAGTCAGTGACACGGGGGCTTCGTCGCCCTCATCGCCTCGGTTCCCGCGGGAATCAATGCCAAGGCTGCCGCCGACGGTCAGCCTTGCCATTGATTCCTCACGGGCAGCGCGTCACGGGGCGGCGCGCCGACGCCTCCCCTCCCGCGGGCGGTGTACACACAGGCGCGGTGTACACACGGGCGCGGCTATATAAGCCGGTGGCCTCCCTCCAGCCACACCAAGCCCTAGCCGCCGAGCTCTCCCTCTTGTGCGCCGCCGCCGAGCCCTCCCTCTCCCTCTCCCGTGCGCCGCCTCCGAGCCCTCCCTCTCCCTCCCCCCCTGCCCCGATGGTCAAGCGTTTCCCATGGGCGCAATCCTTTAGCTTGGTGAGCTTGTAGACAATAGAGTTCACTGATCCTGCCGAATAGCTCACCATGGGCTGGCCCTCCATGATCTGCATACGTGGCTGAGCGTCAGCAAAACACAAGAGCGAGCCAACTCTCAAAATAGACAATTTAAAAAAGAACTGCCTAGTCTATTGAACAAGGAATTCATAATGCGTCAAGATTTGTAAGGATTAATCGATGAAGTCGACGTCTAAATTACCTGATATCTCAATTCTCAGCCAAAAAACAAAAAAACAAGGGCGTAACTGAGAATTGCGAAGGGGACCGTCCGCGGTCGATCGAGGAGAGAAGAGAGACCTAGGTTTTATTTCTTTTTTTGAGTAAGAGCATCTCCAGCCACGCCCCCAGAAAGGCCTTCTCGGCGATTTTTTCGCGCCGGCGCCGAAAAGACGACCGCCTAGTCGCGTTCTCAGGAGCTCGATTTTCGCCGGCCTGGGCCGAAATCATCGCCGGCGGACCCAGCCCGAACCCGACGCGCTAGGGGGCGTCCGGGGCGCCGGGCGAATCGTTTTTGGCGCGAAAGAGCCGCGGGCCCGCCGAGTCAGTGACACGGGGGCTTCGTCGCCCTCATCGCCTCGGTTCCCGCGGGAATCAATGCCAAGGCTGCCGCCGACGGTCAGCCTTGCCATTGATTCCTCACGGGCAGCGCGTCACGGGGCGGCGCGCCGACGCCTCCCCTCCCGCGGGCGGTGTACACACAGGCGCGGTGTACACACGGGCGCGGCTATATAAGCCGGTGGCCTCCCTCCAGCCACACCAAGCCCTAGCCGCCGAGCTCTCCCTCTTGTGCGCCGCCGCCGAGCCCTCCCTCTCCCTCTCCCGTGCGCCGCCTCCGAGCCCTCCCTCTCCCTCCCCCCCTGCCCCGATGGTCAAGCGTTTCCCCGGCAATGAGGCAACGGCCAACGGTTTCGGCCGCCGCTCGCTGCGCGAACAGGAGTCATGGCTCCTGTTCGAGGCCAACATCCCGGCGCCACCGGACATGCGCGCCGGGCCGACGGGATGGAGGCTCAGCAACGGGGGAGTGCCATTCCCCCGTTGCCCGACGTCGTGGCGCGCCCTGGCTACTTCGCTGACGAGGTTGAGATCGTGGGTGCCTCCCTCAACGACGAGCAGCACGCCCTCCCCCAGTACGCCGCCGACAACCACGCGGCGTGGGCGGCGTACTTCGAGCGTCGTCAACAGCAGAGGCTGAAGTCCACCTACGGGGCGCAGGTGGTGGGTGGCACGAAGAACAGCGAGGGGCGCCACCTGTGGTGGGGCGTCCCCGGCCGCACGCTCGAGGGCGTGCTGACGCACCTTGAGGGCGGCAACAACCCACCGCTGTCATACCCTCCCCCGGCGAGGACGGCCGCCCCGGCCCATCGCCGACGCGTCGGGCAATGGATGCCCAGGAGGTTCGACTCCTCCTCGTCGTTCTCCTCGCACTCCTCCTCACGGGCTTCTTCGCACTTCTCCGGCTCTCCGGCGCTGCTCGGCGTCAAGGCCGAGCCCGCGGCGGAGACGCCGCTCGGCCAGCGCACTCGCAGCGTCGGCATCGTCATCAACGAGGGCGGCCGGTGCGCCTCCTCGTCGGCTCCTCCGCGCTTCGTCAAGCCAAAGACGGGGTCGGGGCTAGCACCGGTGAAGACGGAGCCGGGCCTCCCCGCCGTGAAGACGGAGCACGACGACGTGGAGCTCGACGACGACGCGGCCTTGGAATGGGCGCGCAAGGACTCCCCGAAGATGGCGAGGGAGCGCCAGTGCGCCGCCGGGGCCGCGACGAAGGAGGAGTCGTCGTCATCGAGGACAGCGACGACGACGACGCGCCGCCGCCACCAGTCCGCGTTGGTGACGCCGGTCAGGGGTCCACCAGGGACGACCGCATCAAGGAGGAGAAGGCCGCCGACGACGGCGGCGAGGATGGCGGCGACGACCCCGACTACTCGGCGCTCAGCGATTTATTTTTTTAGTTATATTTTGCTATGTATCGCCGAACATGTCAATATATGCCAAGGTTTGCCGAAATTTAGCTGTGTTTAACCGAACTTTGCCAAACTTTTTTTTTTGAAAAAATTATGCGCATCTGGGGGTGGCCATGGGGCCGGCGACTGCGGACCAACTCACCCTCGGGCCTTTTTTTTCACCGGCTCACCCCCAGGCGGCGATTTTAGGCGCCCCCTGGGGGGCCAATGGCAGGAGATGCTCTAACAAGAGAGAGACCTAGGTCGTCATGGTCTCATGGAGACTAGAGGAGGCGGACGGATCAAACTGGCCACGGGCGAGAAGGGAGGGGGCATATTATCCGAAATCACTAGTTAAGGAGTACTCCTTGTGAAGATTATTCCAACTTCTCCAGGTTGCGACAAGTGGCGTGTTGCATGTGCGCCACTTGTCGCAACCCGGAAGTTTTTCTTTTTTCGTAGATCCGTTTATTCAAAACGTTTTATCTCTTAAACCGTGCGTCCAAATCTCGAACCGCTTTTGCCGTTGGATTCCTCGCGTCGAGATCTTCAAAACTAGATCCCATGTTGATAGGTTTTGACGAACTTTTTTTCGCGAAAAAAACCGGACGAAAAAACCGAACCAGGAGCACGGGTTTTTTCTCTTTTCGAAAGAGGCACGTCCGTCCCTATGACGAAATCACAACCGTGCCTCTCGCGGAAGCAAAACCGTGCCTCTTGCGAAAAAAAACAGAAAACGCATTTTTTTTTGTTTCTGAGGAGGCACGGCCGTGACTCTCGCGGAAGCACAATCGTGCCTCTCGCGGAAGTAAAACCGTGCCTCTTGCGAAAAGAAAAAAAAATAGAAAACGTGTTTTTTTCGTTTCCAAGAGGCAAGGCCGTGACTCTCGTGAAAGCACAACCGTGCCTCTCGCGGAAGCAAAATCGTGCCTCTCGCGAAAGAAAAAAAAACGCGTTATTTTTTCATTTTCAAGAGGCACGGCCTCTCGCGAAAGCACAACCATACCTCTCGCGAAAACAAAACCATGCCTCTCACAAAAAAAATGTGTTTTTTGCGCAAAAAAATGTGTTTTTTGCGCAAAAAATAATTTCGATTTTTTTTGTCGAAAAGCTAGGGAAGACCGGTGGAAAACCAAAACGTCAAAAAAAACAGAAAAAAAACTGTTTAAAAGCCGAAAACGTGTGCAAAAAAATAAAAAAATAAAATCCGGAGGGAGCACCCAGAGCGCGACACGTGGCAATGGCTGAGAGCGCGCCAAGTGGCGCTGATCGTTACGAGGCTTCCGAAGGAGCGCTTAGTTGCTCGCCGTATTATCTATCGGTGCTGCAAGCCTGCAAGACTTTATCTAATGATGGGCTGGTAGTGCGGCAAGCCTGCAGCTAGTAACTAGGCCCACTCAAAAAACAAAAAATCAGTAAGTAAGATAGGCCCACTCAAGTTAGTTGAGAAGTATATAATTGAGAAGTAATTGAAATCAAATAGAACAATGTGTACATAGAGAGCAATGATCCAGCTAATTAACTTTTGCAAACTAAGATCTATTTGATGTGTTAAGATATTTTCGTACAAGTGAGGAACGCTGTCTTTACCTTCATTTACACTAGATCATGATGGCGCGCGTTGCCGCGCCCGTCTATTTTTGAAATAGATTATGGATAGTTTTAGTTGATTTGCACGTTGTGCGGTAGTAAGCGAGGAATTGTCATCGGCAGCCACACCCTTCCATCACGATGATGAACTGCCGCACCCTTCATGAAATATATGAGACGATGTTAACATATTACAATTTCATAGAAGTCCTAAGTTCTTTCATGTTTAGATATCTTCATAAAAAGATAAGATAATATGATATTTGAACTAATTCCTGCCAGAGCACCACACATCTTGACATCTCGTGATCGTACATCAAGGGTTTTCAAAATCAGGGATTTATCTCATACTACTACATAGCATGAAGCACCTTGATATTTATAATAGGTGCAATTTTCCTTCTAGAAATATAAGCATATTCATGCTCTGAAATCTATCTCTATATTTGATAAAATTAGGCCGCATCAACATTGACTGTAACAAAGCTCGAACAGTTCAAATTGCAGTGCATCCAGTTTATAGCCCTAGAGAAATCTATCACCATTTCCAAAGCACTGTCCACAATGGAGATTATTGCAACCAGTTGGCACCTGTAATGAACCTGAAGATGAGCTTTACGATATCAGAAAATGAGTTTCTATAACCTGCATATTCAGGAAAGGAAAAGGTCCCAAACAATCATCATAATATAGTTATATAGGTACATTATTTATTGGCTATAGTTTCACATATCTGTACGGATATTTGGCTAGCTACATGTTTATGTGACTGTATGAGATAATGAGATGCTCTGTTTGCACTCAATACTCGTCAGCAAGCATGTACTACAGTTTATGGGCACCATGTATATCATCAATATTAGATACTCATCAATATTTGACACGGATGTGCACGTATGTTCATAACAGAGGTCGTGTATTACTTTCATTCTAGTACATATATAATGGTGTACGAAAATAGTAGAACTTGTAGCAGTATGAAAATGCCAAACCTGTGAGTCTGCGACCTATGAGACAATAAATGTATAATCCCTAACTTACAATTCTACCCAACACGGGCTAGACTATACTTGACATGCCCAGAAACCGTACATAGTAGTCCACATCCAAATTTCAGAATGTTCTTTCCTAATACATATAGCTACACTGAAACACATGTGTAAAAATTATTTGTTGGTTCCTTCATGAATTGGCGGGTTGCTGGGTATGTGGGTTTCGTACAAGGGCCTCTCTGCTGTCTGCGACAATCAAAGGAGCTGGGCAATGCCTTGCTATCGACGTGAAGCCTGAAAGGTCATCAACGAAATGCTTTTGTTTTCCCTGTAATCCCAACATTTTTCAGTTCATGCTTCTCACCGGTGAAACATTATTTACGCTCATTACAACAGTGTTTCGTCCTCTCGGGGTTATTTGCGTGCACTGGAACAATGTCCCCTCGAGAGGATATATTAGACGTCATTTTCTTTCTCCCTTTTCTCTAAATCTAGTGCTTGTAAGTGTTCTACAGGGGATGTGCTTGATTTGTTTTTTGATTTATCCAATCTTCTTTAATGGTATCCTTGCTAATCTCGCTGTAATTATGCTCCAAATCCTAACTGTTAGCACGGAGTTCATTGTTCTTGCCACTTATCTTTTCTCCTCAGGATAGCAGCAAGTCAGGTCAGCATTCAGCACAATTTGGAAGGTCAGAATGCAAAGCTCTCATTGCATTCAGCACAATTTGGAAGGTCAGCATGAGTTCCTCATATGCAACTTTCAGATTTGTCATGTACTTAAAACTATTAACCCCTTCCTCTACTTTCAGGAACACCATGAATATTCGTTAGCCTAGTTGTTTGAAATAATGATGCTTCTTCATGGAATAAAGGCAGATTCTAATAATGCATTTTTAGAAGGCAGCTCCACAGGAATGACTCTGCACATTGTGCTTCACTATTTCTAAGAATATGTTGCGCGGGCCTTTTCTTTTCAGGATTGTAAAGACTAATGTTGGTCTGCAACTGAAACAAAATGTCGAAACATACTATGAATGAATTTTGTCCTAGTTCACGGCATCGGGGGATTGGTTCTGCTGAGATACCTGGGGGCTGCAGAGACTGCAATCGATTCTTTACCAGAGGAAATCGGAGAACTAGGGCAGCTGGAGACCCTGAATTTGAGGAAGACAAAAATGCTGAGCACTTTGCCTACTTCTATAGCTAAACAGAAAATGTTGGCACATCTGCTAATTGACGGCACCGTCAAACTGCCTAGCGAAATCCTGAAAATGCAAGGATTAGAAGAAGTATCAACTGTTGGTGTCTACAGTAGCAGGACAATCGATTCAGTGGCAGAGCTCTTGAGGAAGTCGGAGCGGCTGAGGGTCCTCGGCATAAGATTGGATGGGTCACACTTATCTAATGATAACGAGAGTGTCAGGACTTTCCTCATGGAGGTTACAAGGTCTAATAAGCTTACTTGCCTATCACTTGATTGCCTCAATTTCGGTTTGCTTGACATACCGCTGGAGTTCCCTCCATCTGATCAGCTCCGAAGATTTGAGCTGAAAATCTCGGTTCCAGTCCTCGGACGGACTGCACACAGGATGGCCTCTCTTGTCAGCGTTACCCACTTGGATATTGAAATTGTTCGATTAGAAGATGAAGCTGTCCGTGCCCTGGGAGGTTTGCCTCATCTAGTCCTTCTCAAGTTAGTTTCTTCAGGTGGCATAAGATTCAGCTCACAACTCAAATGGAACCCAGAAGGCAGGTGCAAAGTCGGCGTGGACCATGGCTTTAAGTGTGTGAAAGTATTGTCGCTCATATGCCGATCTGGTGGGACGGAGCTGGAGTTCACACCAGGAGCCATGAAGGAGCTACAGAGGCTGACGCTCGACTTCAGCGCACGGGAAGCACTGTGTATCTATGGAAATTTGAGTTTTGGCATCGAGCATCTCTCTTCCCTCACACGAGTCCATGCCATGATTAGCTGCAAATCTGTTGTAGCTTCGGAGGTAAATACTGTGAAGGATGCGATACGAGAACAAGCAGGTAACTTGTCTAGCAAACCCACAATCGAATTCACCACAATAAATGAACACATGATAATTCCTGATCACAAAGCAAAGACAGCAGCAATTTCCCCTAAAATTTGGTTAAACGGGTGTATCAACTTCAGACAAACTGCCTAGTATTGTAAGAGGTCAGGATGGAGTCAATTTTAATCACATGTGGCTGAAGCACTCATGCACAACAGGACACGCGACTTCGTCTTCTTCTCAGTAGTACTATAAGTAAAATCTTTTACGTGTTGTAACCTGCAAGGTAGTGGTATGTACCTTTTTTTCGAAAAGGAGGATTTCCTCCTGCCTCTACATCAAAATGATGCACGAAGTCATTTTATTGATCTTAAGTTTCAAAACAAAGTCTTTTTTTTTTGAGGGGTACGCCAAGAGCATACCTAAGCTTTATAGAAGAAGGAAATATTTACATGAAGAGTTTTCAAGAAGAAGGAAATATTTACAAGAAGAGTTTTCAGGCTCGCGCCACACTCCGACGGAAACCAACAATACCCCTACACCCACACTACCCGACTACTCACACAACTGATGTACACTCTGAGCTCCTGCTGCTAAGCAAAGTCGCAACTCGTGATAAATCCTTGTCGATAGCTCCCATTCATTGATTGTGTCTCTTCCTCCAAATACTCGCCCATTACGTTGCTTCCAAATACTCCAACAAATCAACATGACCAAAGAGTCAAACCCATTTCGAACTCCCTTTGGCATGCTCTTCCGGGATCTGGGCCACCAGTCTTGCAACCGCTCCGAGGTCAAAGGCACAAGCTGCAGGTCTATATTGGCCCACCTTAAGCATTGGACCCACATCTGCCTCGAGTAGACGCACTGTAGCATAATATGATCAACCGAATCCTCCTCCTGATCACACAGAAAGCAGACCGACGTGGCATCTTGCAACCCATGTCGAAATCGTCTGTCAGAAGTCCAAAGTCTGTGCTGCAGGGCCAGCCACATGAACAATCTACATGCCAGTGGGGCCCAACACTTCCACAGCCCCTTAGCGCATCCAAGTTTAATAGCTCCCTCGTTCATGATCCGGTACGCCGAGGCTGCCGAGTACTGGCCCGCGGCATTCCACTTCCATATGGCCTGATCACCCATGTTAGGATCCAAGTTCAGCTCGCTAAGGGTCTCCCATAGGTGAATAAACTGCATCAGTCCATCTGTGGATAACTCACCCTTGATATCGTTGATCCAATTGCCTAAGAAGAGGCCCTCCCTCACCGATCTTCTGTTCACCGTCTGGGTTCTAACCTTCCCAGTCACCAGCGGAGCAATCTCAGCAATTCACATTCCATTGACCCATCTATCCTTCCAAAACAGCACTCGGTTCCCATCTCCAACTTTCCAGTGAACCAAACTGGCAAACGCAGCCTGCATCTCTTTGTCAGCGGACATGGCCAGACCGTGCCACGGCTTTGAGGTATCCGTTCGCCTGAGCCATTCCCATCTAAGGCGGAGAGCGATGCCTTGCGTACGAAGATCGATGACGCCCAATCCCCCCAGCTCCTTCGGCCGATAGACACGCTTCCAAGCAACCAGACACTTGCCCCCATGTATCTCTTCTGAACTAGCCCAGAAAAAGGCTTTACACCCTCTGTCAATGCTATCTAGCGCCCACTTCGGAGCATCCGCCGCAATCAGATGGTGAATAGGCCTCGCCCTAACCACACTGTTGACCAGAATCAGTCTGCCCGGCCTGGTTATCATACCTCGCATCCACCCTGGTAGGAAGTTCAGCACCACATCCACCAGCGGCTGCCATTGGTTACAGGTGAGTTGCTTAATCGAAAGCTGGAGCCCTAGATATTTGCACGGAAAACCCTGAATCTTCCAAGGGAGAGCAGCTGCGACTGTCTCCGTGTCTCCCTCTCCAGGTCTAATAAGGATCGCCGAAGTTTTTTGGTAGTTGATTTTCAGCCCCGACGCCTCCTCAAAGATGTGCATCACCTCCTTTACAAACTCAAGGTCCAAGGCAGTCGGTCTGATGAATAAGACCACATCATCCGTGTAGATAGATAGCCGCTGCAGAGGAGTGCATCCGGGCATTGGGCTAAGAACTCCCATCTGTTGAGCACAGATGATAAGGGCCGAGAGAGCATCCATCGCAATAACAAATAGAAGAGGCGAAATTGGGTCCCCTTGCCTTAGCCCACAAGCGTGAATGATTTTCTCCCCCACACTGCCATTGAAGATCACCCTTGAGCTCGCCGTGGAGAGCAGCGTGGCAATGAGCTCTCTCCAACACGCCGAAAAGCCCTTCGCACGGAGCACCTCAAAGAGGAAAGGCCAAGACAAAGAGTCAAAGGCTCTCAAAATATCCATCATCACCAGGACACCTTTTGCTTTCCTCTTGTGCAAGTTCCTCGCCACTTGGCGCACTAACATGAAATTATCATGTATGCTCCAGCCTTTAATGAACGCCGATTGGTTCATGTGCACCAGCTCTCCCATACGTCCACTCAACTTGCCCGCCAGCAATTTAGCACTGATCTTGGGTATACTATGCAACAGACTAATGGGCCTGAAGTCACCAATCTCCGAAGCATCCAGCTTTTTTGGAATTAGCATGATCAATGCCTTATTCAGTCTGCCAAACCCTCTCCCGTTGCCTAGCAGAAAGTTGTGAATAGCAGCCACGACATCTCTCTTAATGATTGCCCAAGCTTTGTGAAAAAACAACCCAATGTATCCATCCGGCCCTGGCGCCCTATCCCCTGGCATAGCTTTGATGACATCCCAGATTTCCTCTTGTGAAAATAGAGCATCTTGGTCCGAGAGGTTGAGAGGTTCCATGTTCAGAAACTGAAGATCCAGGGTAACATCTCTCGCTCGGGCTCTGCCCAATAAATCCTCATAGGCCTGATGGAACGCCTCTTCTTTCCCCTTCTGGTCGGTAATGATCTGGCCTCTATAGGAAATCGCCGGAATATAATTTTTGGACTTTCTCCCATTCACAAAGAGTTGGAAAAAATGGGAGTTAGCATCGCCCTCTTTGAGCCATTTTATGCGGGAGTGTTGCCTCTGTATCGTCCGCTCCAGAGAGGCCAATCCCAACGGCGTCTTCTTGAGGGTACCACGAAGCCATCTCTCTCCCACTGACAAACTCCTCTCCTCCATAGCGCTGTCAAAGAGCTTGATGACCAGCCTCGCAATTGCCATATGAATCTTGACATTCCTAATCTTCCTCTGTCCCCAAGACACGAGGAACTTGGCAATATTCCTAAAGAGCTCATCCAATCGCTTGAAAGGATCCGTAATGCTGGGATCACATCTCCAGGCCTCCCTAACTGCATCCTCAAACCCCTCAATCTTGGTCCAAAAGGTCTCAAACCTAAACCTCCTCGTAGTGAGAATATACTCATCCAAGGTGAGATGCAACGGACAATGATCTGACATGTCCGTGGACAACGCTTGCAACATGCAGTTCGGATATTCCAACTCCCAATCAATCGATACCAGCGCACGGTCAATCTTGGTGAGGGTAGCCTGCTCTCTCTCGTTGCTCCAAGTGTATTTACGACCATGGAGGAAGAGCTCCTTCAACTCCATATTGTCAATGAAGCGCCTAAACCTCCCCATCATCCTCCTATCAATGTTTGAGTTGCTCTTGTCTGATGCATGTACAATGAGATTGAAATCTCCAATGATCATCCAGGGACCCGGGCACAGAGCTCGACGTTCCTCCAGTTCCTCCAGGAAGGCGATTTTGTCAGCATCCTCCTGGGGGCCGTACACCACCGATAGCCACCAGGGAGCACCTTCCAGAGGCACCACATATCCCGAGATAAAGTTTGAATCATTGACCCAGTTCGAAACCTGGATCAGATTCGATTTCCAAGCCACCAGGATCCCACCACGTGTCACACAAGCCGGGAGGTAAGCAAAGCCGTCATAAACCGGCCCTAAACATTGCATGATAATATAGCGGTCCACAACTGCCAATTTAGTCTCCTGGATACAAATAATAGTGACCTGCACCGAATCTACAAATTCCCTAAGCGCCTTTTTTTTGCCGGGCTATTAAGGCCCCTCACATTCCAACACACCAACTCCACCTTAGTGCTAGACATCGGAAAAACTAGCACTCCTGCATGGCTCACACACTTATACCATGCCCGGCAAAGTGTCTCCGTCTAGGGCGTCCCAATCCATGGGGATAGAATTCCCGAAGACCGCCGCGATAGCTCTGAGCTGCCTATCGTGGATCGGCGAGTCGAACACCTCCTTGAGAAGCCTTAATGCACTATCTGGGAATGATAAATATTCCTCCGTGAGGCCCAGTGTCTTGAGCAAAACAGCTTCTGCCACCGATGCCTTGGATTTCCTCGGTGCTGCAGTGCTAACAGACCTCGTGGTACGTCTCGGTGTGAACGGGTCCTGCCCAGCATGCACTCCTTTGACATGCACATAAAACAAAGTCTCAAGTTTCAAAAAGCTCACAAAAGGAGCATGAAACAAATCAGTAAAAAGAGAACTACCACAACCGCGAAAAATATGTCAAAGATGACTAAATATCTATCCTATTATTGAATCGTTATCCAAACCGGTTGTAGATAACCCGTGCTACCGTCCCACCGGTTGCACCCAATATTCAAAAGCTCTCGAGTCCGAATGTGTGAATAACGACCACGTACGATTTTGTCTTTTTCTCTGGTACAGTAGTACTAAGTAAAATCTTTTATGTGCTGTAACATGCAAGTATAGTGGTATGTACCTGCAATCTTATTTCTGAACTGAACATATATGTAGTCGGCTGTTTAATTTCTCTGTCTATTATCGCGATCTTATGTATTTAAAGCAACTCCAACGGGGCGATCCATTTTATCCGCCCACGTCCGTTTAAGTCGTTGCGGACAAAACTGTTGGCCCAACGCGTCGACCCACTCTCAAAACGCTTCCGCTTCGCGTCTGCGCGGACCCATTTCCATTTGGGCTTGAAATGCGTCGGCACGGACGTGCCGCGCGTCCGCTCGTTGTCTGCCGCGTCCCCATATGGCGACCGGTTAGCTACCTCCTGCATCTTTATTAATGACAACCACAAACCAAGGGCCCACACGTCAATGATGGCGGGCGTCCTTTTTATTCCGAGCATGCGCAGCGGGTGGTGGGGCTCATCCTCTTCCAGCCTTTCGTCCCCATCTAGCCACCCTGTTGCTCCCCGCCGACGACAACCCTAGCCTAGTGCGCGAACAAGGGAGGCCCCCACCGGCTCTTTGCTCGCGCTCGCGCTTCCCCCGCCCCCGCCGGCATCTGCCTGCCCAGCGAGGCAGCGGATAAACGTCCCAGTGCACCAGGCGCGAGGTGGCACTGGGAGAACCGCATCCCCCTCCCGTACCCCGACGTGACCCTGTCACATGACTGACATTTGGATCAAGATAGGATCCCAGTGCCGGCGGTGCCGCGGTCGGCGCGGGCGCACATGGAGGAGGTGCGGCGCTGGCGGGAGGTGCTGTTGCAGGAGCAGTGCCTCAACCCAGTCTACGCAACAGACTCTCCCGATTGGGAGGTTTGGTTCGCCCTCGAGCACGAGGAGCAGCGGTGGCGTAGCGTCCAGCACATGCGGGCTAGCACCCCGCTGCCCCCCGTCGTGCGTGACGAGGACCTGGAGGAGGAGGCCACCTACCAGGCTACTGCCTTGCAGGAAAGAGAAGAGGAAGAGCAGCGCAAGGCGGCGGAGGAGGAGGCGACGTACCAAGCGCGCCTGTCAAAGGCCATTGCACTCTCCGCTTCTAGCGATTGCGTCGTGTCGTCGCTGATGCGGCTGTCCCCCATCAAGCCCGAGCCGACGCCGTCCCCCATCAAGCCCGAGCCGGCGCCGTCCCCCATCAAGCCCGAGCAGTACACCTGGGACGGAGTGGTGCGCGAGTGGGTCAGCGCGCCACCCATCTAGCTTGGGGTGAAGCCAGCGCAGGAGAAGCTCTACCTCGAGTAGTGACACACTGGCTGGCGGACGAGCGCCGCGAGAGCGAGCGTCTGGAGCAGTGGGAGCGTGACACGAAGGAGGAGCAGCGCAAGGTGGAGGAGGAGCGCCATGCCCGTGCTGCCCAGCTGGCAGCGGCCACACCGGCGCCAGAGGACGTCGCCACAACCTAGGCGACAGCGTTCCCCTAGGCTGGCCCGACGCCGATGTGACGCCTCGACTCGATCATGCACTAATCATACACGCAAATGTGCACAATCAAGATCAGAGACTCACGGGAAGATATCACAACACAACTTAAGACACAAATTCAAACATAAAGCTTTATATTACAAGGCAGGGCCACGAAGGCTCGAATACAAAAGTTAGCGAAAGCAACAACATCTAAGTACAGACATAATTAAACAAGTTTGCCTTAAGAAGATTGAGAAAAACAACGGCAACCAGATCGAAAAGGCGCAGGCCTCCTGCCTGGGAGCCTCCTAACTACTCCTGGTCGTCGGTCTCCACATAGTAGTAGGCTCTGTCGGTGTAGTAGTAGTCATCGACGGGATCAACTGGCTCCTGAACTCTGTCATCTGATCGCAACAACCGGGTAGGGGAAAAAAGGTAACAAAGCAACCATGAGTACTCATCGAAAGTACTCACAATACTTACATCAGATCTATGCTAAGTATGCATCAGTATCAAAAAGAAGGGGTTGTATGTGTGGACTATGCTGCAGAATTGCTAGAATAGAAGGGAAGACCTAGCCTAATGAAGACTAGCCTCTTGCAGCAATAGAAGAGAGTAGATTAACCTAACATATAGTAACAAGCATATAATAGCAATGCCCAGAGATCCTTCCTCGTCTACCCCGCGAGGAAGCGATCTCGGGGCCATCATATCAGTTTAGTGTCACGAGTATCCAATTCTAGTTGTAGTAGATCGGGATACAACTCTGAACGTCCCATAACATGGACACGGCTATTCGAATAGATTACTTCCCTATAGGGGTGCACCAACTTACCCAATACACTCAATTAACTCTGACCGGACACACTTTTCGGGTCATGTCCAGTCTCGGCTGATCGACACACCGTAGTCCTACCTAGGCTCAACAGAGAGACCAACACACCGATCTAAATCTTAAGTGCGAAGGGGTCATGGGCCAATCGTCCTAAGCACTTATACGCGTTGCGAATGCGGCTGATACGTCTCCACATCAAAAATTCTGTTTTTATCGTTTACCTACTCGAGGATGAGTAGTAATTAAGCTTGGGGATGCTTATACATGTCCAACTTATTTATAATTTTTGCGTGTTCCATGCTGTTATATTAGCATTCTTGGATGCTTTACAATCATTTTATAGCAACTTTATATCATTTTTTGGGAATAACCTATTGACATAGTGCCCAGTTCACAGTCAAAAAAAAGACATAGTGCCCAGTGTCAGTTGCTATTTTTTGCTTGTTTTTTTACTTCGCAAAATATCAGTACCAAACAAAGTCCAAACATAGCAAAACTTTTTAAAGATTTTTTTGGACCAAAAGACACAATATGGGACAAAGAAGTACCAAAGGGGAGGCCCGAGGTGGGCACAACCCACCAGGGCACGCCCAGGAGCCCAGACGCGCCCGGGGGGTTGTGCCCCCCTCGGCGACCTCCCGCATTGCCTCTTCGCCCTATAAATACCCAAATATTCCAGAAACCCTAGGGGAGTCGACGAAAAACAATTCCAGCCACCGCAAGTTCCAGAACCACAAGATCCAATCTAGACACCATCACGGAGGGGTTCATCGTCCTCATTGGTGCCTCTCCGATGATGTGTGAATAGTTCATCATAGACCTACGGGTCCGTAGGCAGTAGCTAGATGGATTCCTCTCTGTGTGTTGATTCTCAATACAATAATGGTCTCTTGAAGATCTATTTGTAACTCTTTTTTTGCGGTGTGTTTGTTGGGATCTGATGAACTTTGAGTTTATGATCAGATCTATATCCATGAATATTATTTGAGTCTTCTTTTGATCTCTTATATGCATGATTATTTATAACCTCATATTTCTTCTTCGAATCTTTGGTTTAGTTAGGCAAACTAGATCGATTTTTTTGCCATGGGAAGAGGTGCTTTGTGATGGGTTCGATCGTGCGATGTTCTTTCCTAGTGACAGAAGGGGATGCAAGACACACATGCATCATTGCTATTAAGGATAACAAGATGGGGGCTATTCCTACATGAATAGATCTCGTCTATATCATGTCATCATTCTTATTGTATTACTCCGTTTCTCCATGAACTTAATACACTAGATGCATGCTCGAGAGCCGTCGATGTGTGGAGTAATATTAGTAGATTCAGGCAGGAGTTGGTCTACTAATCTTGGACGTGATGCCTATATATTGATCATTGCCTTGGATATCGTTATAACTATTCGATTTCCTATCAATTGCCCAACGGTAATTTGTTTACCCATCGTGTGCTACTTTCTTGAGAGAAGCCACTAGTGAAATCTACGCCCCCCAGGTCTATTCTTTATTATATTTTCTTTGAAATCTATTTTTATCTGCTTTTGTTTTCAGATATATTATACCAACAACCCAAAAATACCTTGCTGCACTTACTTATTTTATTTCGCGTTTTATCGAGATCTATTTATCCAATCTGCACAAATTTTATCGCGTCAACTTGACAATTTCTGGCGCCATTACCCGAAGAGGGATTGACAACCCCTCATAAGCGTCGGGTTGCAAGCATTTGTTCTTTGTGTGCAGGTACCGGTTACATAGTGTTGCTTGGTTCTCCTACTGGATTGATACCTTGGTTTCATAACTGAGGGAAATACCTACGTAGCTGTACTACATCATCCCTTCCTCTTTGGGGAAATACCGACGTAGTTCAAGCGACATCAAAAGGAATTTGTGGCGGCGTTGCCGAGGAGACATCATCAACATCCATCAGGTTCCTAATCACAAATCTCATCTCCTTGCAATTTACATTATTTGCCATTTGCCTCCCGTTTTCATCTCCCCCACTTCACAATAATTTGTCGTTTATTCGCCCTCTTTTCGTTTGCCGTTTTCTCGTCAGATCTATTTTTGTTTGCTATCTTGTTGCATAGTCACGATGACTCAAGAAAACACCAAGTTGTGTGAATTTTTCAATACCAATAACAATGATTTTATTAGCACTTCGATTGCTCCTCCGTCACTAGTGCAGAATCTTGTGATATTAATGCCGGTTTGTTGAATCTTGTTATGAAAGATCAGTTTTCTGGTACTCCTAATGAGGACATCACGTCCCATCTAAACACATTCGTAGAATTATGCGATATGCAGAAGAAAAAAGATGTGGACAATGATATTGTGAAGTTAAAATTATTTCCTTTCTCTTTGAGGGATCGTGTAAAATTTTAGTTTTCTTCTTTGCCTCGCAATAGTATCGATTCTTGGGATAAGTGCAAAGATGCTTTTATTACTAAGTATTTTCCGCCCGCGAAAATTAGTTCCCTTAGAACTCAAATCATGAATTGTAAGCAACTTGAGCATGAACATATTGCACAATCTTGGGAAAGAATGAAGTTGATGCTAAGAAATTGTCCTACTCATGGTTTAAATCTTTGAATGATCATACAAAATTTTATGCGGGACTGAACTTTGTTTCTAGAAACTTTTAGATTCCGCCGCGGGTGGTAATTTTATGAAAATTACTTTGGGTGAAGCTACTAAATTGCTTGATAGTCTTATGGCAAATTATTCACAATGGCATATTGAAAGAGCACCTGCTAGTAAAATAGTTAATTCGATTGAAGAAAGTAGTACGTTGAGTGAAAAAGTTGATGCTCTTATGAAATTAGTTGCTAATAAAAGGGATCCTATTGATCTTAATGATTTTCACTTGTCTACATTGATTGAGCAAAATAGTGATCCCATAGATGTGAATTTTGTCTCGCGAAACAATTTAATAACAATGCTTATAGAGGTAATTTTAATCCTAGGCCTTTCCCTGTAAATTCCTCTAATAATTATGGTGATTCTTCTTACAATAATAATAGGAACACCTCTGATCTTGAGAATAATATTAAAGAATTTATCAATGCTCAAAAAGTTTTCAATACTACGATAGAAGAAAAGTTGAATAAGATTGCTGATATGTCTAAAAACATTGATAGAATTTCTCACGGTGTAGAAAATCTCAAGTTGAAATTTTTTATACCCAAGATTGATGAATCAATTAAAGCTTTATATGTTTCTATGTATGAAAGTAAGAAAAGAACTGCTATGCTTAGAGCCAAAAGAGAATTTTTAGAAAGAGCGTTTTCTAGTGATTGCTTTCATAAAAATGATGAAGATCTTAAAGTGATTGGTGTTTCTTCTATCGATTCCTTGTTTAGTAAAATTAAAACTGATGATAAAGGGACTGAAGAAGAGTCAACTTTAGTTAGAAGGTGTCCTGATAGTTCGGAGGGTGAAAATCTTGATAAAAGTGGGTTTGGAGAGGTCGAAACTTTAACTAGTGATGTGCCCAATCTTTTGGATTACAAAGACTTTAATTATAATAATTGCTCTTTGCTTGAATGTATTTCTTCGTTGCAATCCATGATAAATTCAACCCATACTTATGAACAAAATACTACTTTTACTAAACACATTGAGGGAGTCCTGGATTAGGGGGTGTCCAGATAGCCGGACTATGACCTTTGGCTGGACTCCTGGACTATGAAGATACAAGATTGAAGACTTCGTCCCGTGTCCGGATGGGACTTTCCTTGGCGTGGAAGGCAAGCTTGGCGATACGAATATGTAGATCTCCTCCCATTGTAACCGACTTTGTGTAACCCTAGCCCTCTCCGGTGTCTATATAAACCGGAGGGTTTTAGTCCGTAGGACGAACAACAATCATACCATAGGCTAGCTTCTAGGGTTTAGCCTCTCTGATCTCGTGGTAGATCTACTCTTGTACTACCCATATCATCAATATTAATCAAGCAGGAGTAGGGTTTTACCTCCATCAAGAGGGCCCGAACCTGGGTAAAAACATCGTGTCCCTCGTCTCCTGTTACCATCCGCCTAGACGCACAGTTCAGGACCCCCTACCCGAGATCCGCCGGTTTTGACACCGACATTGGTGCTTTCATTGAGAGTTCCGCTGTGCCGTCGTCATCAGGAATGATGCCACATCCCGTCTTTAAAGATGACGCTGTTGCTAAAGGAGCTTTGGCTATCGGCCAAACTCTCCGGCTAGGCGGTTTTCTTATGACCGCCTGTTCGGCCGCCGCGCCGACGATGACTTCTTGGGTCATTGAAAGCAATCTCCACGTCAACTCGGAACTCGCTGAGCAGTTAGATCCGATGGAGCTCTCTTCCTTAAATGAGCTCTTGGATCGCATCGCCGCCTTGGGCGTCTCTACAGACTACGACCAGATTGGGCTTAAACCCAATTCGAGAGAGATTTACTCTCCCAGGTCACCCACCACGTCGCAGTGGTGGAGGAACAATGCGGCGAATCTTCACCCATCTTAAGGACCAGATATGTCCGGACTCCTGATCCCTCCAAGACGGATACCCGCGGAGGGGAGGACGTCACTCAAGCCCTGAACCTAAAGTCAGGCAGCGGGCTAGATTCATTGGACAACATCCAAGAACCCAAGCTTCCGAGTTTGGAAACTCCTTGGCCCCTGAGTCTCAGATTGGGCGAGGTTACGGATTTAACTCCACCCGCCCACCCAAATATAAGGGATCTATCCCAAATTTGGCAAGAGCCCACAGAAACAGTACATCATTACTGGGCCAGATTTCTCCTAGTTATGAACAGGATAGAGGACTGCCGCGAGGAGGATGCAATTTCATTCTTCTGCAATAATTGCATGGACATCGGAATCCTCAACACCATAAGTCGCCGTGAAATTACACGCTTCGCTGACTTGGCATCCATAGTACTAAAATACTGTGCGATGGATAGCGTCCGGAAAACCGAAATAAAATTCTGGGACGATCCGGCCCTGAATACAACCCAGTCCGGAATAAAAGGGCGCATTATCTCTAGGCACCTGGGCTAAACACCAAAAAGCAAAAAAACCCGATAGGGTATGGAACCGCATTGGAGGGATGGCTCAATGGACCCTGTAAAATTCATAGTACAGAGGGCGCCACACCAACTCATAGCCTTAGAGCATGTTGGATACTCCGGCAGGTGGCCAGAAGTGGCGAGGAGCTTCTAACTCCAGAATCCGCAGAGCACCAGCCCAGGAATACTAGTACGTTATCAACAGTCTTCGAGACTTTCTCATCAAACAATATGCGGAAACAAACACTCCGCAGCCTTACCGAAGTCTACCAGGTAGCAACAATAAACCCATGGAGTGACATGGCTATTACCTTTAATGCCAGTGATGAACCTAAATTCCGAACAGCCCGAGCACCAGCCGCATTGGTCCTCAGTCCAATAGTGGACGACTTTCGACTTACCAAAGTACTCATGGACGGTGGCAGCGGATTGAACCTCATTTATGAGGAAACCCTCCAAAAAATGGAAATAGACTGGAGCCGCATTGAGCGAAGCAACACAACCTTTAGAGGAATAATCCCCAGTCGGGAAGCATGCTGTACAGGAAAAATCACACTGGATGTGGTGTTCGGCACGCTGGATAATTACAGGTCCGAGGAGGTCACATTTCAAGTGGCCCCGTTCAGCAGTGGATACCACGCTCTGTTAGGGCGAGAGGCATTTACAATTTTTCAAGCTATACCCCATTACAGGTACATGAAGCTCAAAATGCCCGGGCCCAATGGAATCATCACTCTTGCTAGTGACCCGGACATAGCGTTCCGTGCCGAAAAAAAGACAACCGCACTGGCCCTTGAGGCACTATCCGAAGCCCTAGCGGCCGAAGAACTGACTGCGCTGCGCTCCACGGTGAACAGGGACGACGTGATACTCGATAAAAGATCCAAGTCCACCTCCTTTAAACCGGCGGACGAAATAGTCAAATTCCAAGTCCATCCAACGGACCCTACAAAAACGGCCTCCATCGGGGCGCAATTAAACCCTGATGTAGACGCCGCACTACGAGAATTCCTACGCGAAAATTGGGACATTTTTGCCTGACACCCTTCAGACATGCCAGGAATCCCATGCAGGCTGGCCGAGCACAACCTAAACATCCTAAAAGGATTCAAGCCTGTTAAGCAGGCTCTTTGGCGTTTCTCTGAACCTAAGAGACAAGCCATGGGAGAGGAGCTAGCCAAACTACTGGAGGCCGGATTCATCAGAGATATAAAACATCCGGACTGGCTAGCAAACCTGGTGATGGTACCAAAGAAGGACAAATCCTGGCGCCTATGCGTCGATTTCAAGGACCTCAACAAGGCTTGCCCAAAGGATCCCTTCCCCCTCCCCCGCATCGATCAAATCATCGACGCTACCGCAGGACACGATTCATTGTGTTTCCTCGACGCATATTCTGGCTACCATCAAATTAAGATGACAGAACCAGACCAAGCCGCAACGGCATTCATCACCCCATACGGCCCATTCTGCTTCAACACAATGCCCTTTGGGCTCAAAAACGCCGGCGCAACATATCAGCGCATGATTCAGACATGTCTGGCAAACCAGATCGGCAAAATAGTTGAGGCATATGTGGATGACATGGTCATCAAAACCAAGCATGTTGAAACTCTAGTAGACGACTTGAGGCTCACATTCGATAACCTCCGAACATACGACATCAAGCTTAACCCGGAAAAATGCGTTTTCGGCGTACCAGCCGGAAAGCTCTTGGGCTTCATTGTATCCGGTAGAGAAATTGAAGCAAACCCAGCCAAGATCTGAGCTCTATCACAATTGGATATTCCAAAGGACCTCAAGCAAATACAAAAATTGACTGGATGCGTGGCGGCTTTAAGCCGCTTCATCTCCCGCTTGGGAGAGAAGGCATTACCCCTTTATCGCCTCCTCTGGCGCACCGAACACTTTGAGTGGACGGATACCGCCACGGCCGGACTCGAAGAAATAAAAGCCATTTTGGCAACAAACCCGGTCCTGGCCGCGCCTAACATCGGTGAACCAATGATATTATACATTGCGGCAACTCATCAAGTTGTAAGCGCAGTGCTCGTCGTCGAACGAGAAACGGACGGACACAAACTCCCCCTTCAAAAACCAGTTTACTACGTGTCCACTGTCCTCACTCCATGCAAGTCACGGTACCCGCATTATCAAAAGATAGCGTACGCAGTGTTCATGGCATCCCGGAAGCTACGACACTACTTTCAAGAGTGTTCAATAACAGTAGGCTCCGAAGTACCTCTTAGCGATATTATAAACAACCACGACGCGACGGGCCGGATTGCCAAATGGGCCATTGAGCTCCTCCCGTTCGACATAACCTATAATCCACGGCGAGCTATCAAGTCGCAAGTTTTGGCCGACTTTGTCGCCGAATGGACTGAAGCCGAACTCCCTAAAGAGTATGGCACATATTCCAACTAGATTATGCACTTCGACGGCTCCAAAATGTTAGCAGGTCTGGGGGCTGGCGTCGTTCTCACGTCTCCGATAGGAGATACAGTTCAATATGTACTCCAGATAATGTATACGGACTCTAACAACGCAGCCGAATACGAGGCCCTTCTATATGGTCTCCGGATGGCAGTCTCCATGGGCATCCAACGCCTAGAGGTGCGTGGGGATTCGAACCTCGCGATATCCCAAATAAATGGAGATTTCGATACCAAGGATCCGAAAATGGCAGCTTATCACAACGCTGTCCTAAAAATGTCAGCTCGGTTCGAGGGGCTCGAATTTCACCATATAGTCCAGGAAAACAATCAGGCAGCAGATGTCTTGGCACGCATCGGCGCAAAGCGCGATGCAGTCCCCCCAACATTTTCTTGGAGAGGCTATTCAAGCCATCCATACAATGGGAAGGGGAATCCGGACATAACAACCCGGACCCAGCCGCACCACCTGACACTGAACATTCTGACACAATGGGAGGCTCTGCCAACGAAGTAACATCCTCAGCCCACGTAATAATGGCAGTCATTGCCCCGTGGACAGAACCATTCTTAGCCTACTTAACTAGGCAGGAACTTCCCGAGGACCAAAACGAGGCACGCTGCATAGTGCGGCGATCTAAAGCCTATAAAGTCCATGAGGGAGAGCTTTACAAGAAAAGCACCACCGGAGTCCTTCAAAGGTGTATCTCCGAAGAGGAAGGGCGGAACCTTCTGGCTGAAATTCATGCCGGACTCGGCGGGCACCACGCCGCGGCCCGGGCCCTTGTAAGCAAGGCCTTCCGTATTGGGTTTTATTGGCCCACGACCCGGGCAGATGCCCAGGACTTAGTCCAACGATGCGTCGGTTGCCAACTATTTGCTAACCAAAGCCATATGCCACCCACCGCCCTCCATACTATACCCATCACCTGGCCCTTCACGGTCTGTGGGCTTGACATGGTTGGACCCCTTAAAGGAGGAACCCACAAACAAAAATACCTATTGGTCATGGTTGACAAATTCACCAAATGGATAGAGGCCAAGCCTGTTAAGACAGCCAAATCCGGACCAGTGATAGACTTCATATCAGGGGTCGTACATCGTTACGGCGTCCCACACAGCATCATCACTGATAACGGCATGAACTTTACGGCCGACGAGGTAAAACTCTGGTGCAAAAACATGGGCATCAAGCTCGACTACGCTTCAGTCTATCACCCACAAACTAACGGTCAAGTCGAGCGAGAAAATGTTCTAATCATGAGCGGCATCAAACCTAGACTAGTGCGGTCCCTCAAGGAATATAACACGCATTGGGTAGAGGAGCTCGACTCCGTACTCTGGGGGCTGTGGACCACCCCGAATCGCACTACCGGATTTACACCATTCTTTATGGTATACGACGCAGAGGCAGTTCTGCCCTGCGACATAATTCATGACTCACCTCGCGTGCGCATGTACGAAGAAAGAGAAGCCGAACTCGATCGGCAAGATAGTTTGGACGCCTTGGAGGAGGAGCGCGATGTGGAAAAAGCCCATTCCACATTCTATCAATAGCAGGCTCGAAGATATCAAAGCAGAGAAGTATGGGCCAAAACTTACAATGTTGGCGAATTAGTTCTACACCTGCCGGACAAGAAAAAGGACAAACTCAAGCCCAAATGGGAAGGTCCCTTCATAATCGACCAAGTCCTGACTGGCGGAGCGTACCGCCTGTGAAATGCATCAGATAACTGACTCGAGCCGAACCCATGGAACGCAGCCCGTCTACGAAGATTCTACGCCTAGCGCCGGACTTTGTGTTCGTCTCCTTCCTCTGTCCATTTTTTATTAGCTATCTTATATTTCTCTCCTTCTCCCTCCTTTTCTCTTACAGCCTTTTGAGGGCTCGTTTGTGCATTGTTCGCACACAATTGACGCGCTACTCGCGCTCATTATACCTGGGGGCTTCTTTCTCAGAAGCTTGTTTACACGGGCCTCATGCCCAACACATGTGTCACACTTCCGCATGTACCTATTTTTTCACCATTATATGCATCGATATGACTTAAGTTTTGGCCAAGCTGGGTTGCCTGGCTCCTGTGCTTACACCTATGTTCCCGATTGTTCGGCTAGGCGGTAAAGGGAGCACCTATGCGATTGTTACTGTCGGGTCAGCCGGATGTGTACCTCAGACTGGGTGAAGCCGAAAGCTAGCGTTCTTAAGGGAATATTCGGTCAGTGAACTAAAAGATGATTTCCCACTTGTTTATTTATCCGCCCCCAGATGCTTTTCTGCTTTTTTCGCAGTCCGGACATGCACTTTAGGGCATGCCTCCCAGGGAAAGGAACCCCTAACGGAACTATTCTCCCTGGAAGATGTTTCTTACTAACCATGTAATATAGCATAACTAGTTGGGCACTTGTCTGCTAAAGCACTAATGACCCCTACGCCTAGTCTCCACGCATGCCCCGGTTCTTACATAACCGAGAGGGTATTCGGACACACTCCGGACTATTGGGTCCAGAGGTTGAAGCGAAAAGGTCCGCAATGACAAACGATCTACAATCCGGCTAGAAGGCATTTCACATGTCATCTTAAATTACATAGTCAATTTGACTGGGTATATTCTTCTTCAATACCATCCAACAGGCTGCCTAATTTATAGTCCTGTTGGGAATACTTGGCGGCCAGCTCTACCTGGCCGTACACTAAACTGACAGGGATCGCCTTCCCATCGGGCCCCACAGGTCCGACCTCGGCCATGTGGTTTGGGTCAGCCTTCGTATACCGCGTCTTCACCATGGCCCAGGCCTCCCTGGCGCCTTGATGGCAGGCCGATATCTTCCATAATTGGAAGCGCCGCCGCGCTCCCTTCAGCTTCTCTATAAGCTCTCCAAGGCCTTCGGGCATGGAGACGGATGACCACAAGGCTTGGGCGACGCCTTGCATCACCTGCCGAACTCGTTCGTGGAGTTGTGCTAGCTCGGGAAGAAGGTGACTCGTAGAACCGGGCATTTCCTCCGCAGGCCGACCTGTTAGCATACCTACAGACATAACTCTGTCAATCGACTTCCTCGCCGAACTCTTTTTTCAAAGTTCGTTCAAGCACTTACTAAAAATGCCGCGTCGAAGCCACCGATTCTCCTTTACGGAGTCCGACAGCTGAGCACGAACATCATTTAGTTCCTCGCCCAGCTGGGTGTTGGCATCTTGGAGCTTATTCTTCTCTTGCCTCACCCTCGTAAGAACGCTCTCGCCGGCCTTTAGCTGGCGCAAGAGTTGTTGCTTGTCCGGATCCACTCCGGCGTCATCTGCACTGTTATTGTCAGATTTGCACATATGCCGCACTTCACAACATACTTATCTTGCGAAACACAAATTACTAGAGGGGGTCTCCTTGGCCTTCCCGGTTGCGACTAGTGCGGCCTCAAGTTGAGCTTTGCACTCTTCCAGCTCCTGGGACAGTTGGGTATTCTTTTCTGTAAGATCCTTCATAACAAATGATCCTTAAATAAGTTATTCTAACTGTTTCAAGTCTCGGGGGCTACTGACATATATAACCATCAAATTTTCTTACCCGTATGTCTTTTACATAATGCTCTGTGGCTCTGGCTAGACCATTTTGAGCAGCACGGAGGTACGCATCTCCCGTATTAAAGGCATCCAATGCCTCTGGGAAAAAACAAGCGTCACGAAGAACTGTCCGGCGACGCCTGTTGTTCATGGCACTCTCCACCTCGGAATTGGTGGCAGACAGCCCGTCCGCATCCTCTGTCGGAGAAGCGTACGGTGCGCGCCCCGTGTTCGCCTCCGCTTCCGGACCCGGCCTTGAAGCCTAGCCTGTGGACATAGTCCGGCGAGTGTTCTTCTTCCTGGAAAGAGCATGAGCGTTATTATACCTTGAGGGCATAAACCCTGGGAATTATATTGCACGCCGTACCATTGCACCGGCGTCTCGATCCGGACCGCACTTCTTTTTATCCCGCTGAGCCTTGATGCCCCTTACGGGCTAGCCACCGCGGGCTCGGCCCTCCACCTCATGGACTTCCCCTGCAAAAAACACCATTGGTATGCGGTGATCGAAAATAAGCATGGGTGGATCCTCTTGAGAGTGTTGGGACTTCGGTCTCGGTTACCTTTGAGGCTGGAAGTAGTCCGAGATAATCGTTCGTAATGTCCACTAAGGTGTTGTCCTTACTCAATTGATGAAACACCCCATCAATCAGCTCCACAGCCAAGTTCGGGTCCTCTTGGGAGTCTGGATCGAGGGACCGTTCCGGGTCCTCGGGTTGTGGAGGAGGGCTGTTTATCTCCTTTACAGCCTGGCGTAGCTCCTGTGTTGGAATTGTGAGACTAAATACTTAACCATGGAATGTGAGACGGATGGACAGGTTAAAGTGCCCGCTTACCCAGCTCGGAGGATTGTACATAGAAAATCCGCCCTGTGGGTTGACGCGGAGGAATTCCTCCTCTTCTCCCTTGTACAAAGCGGACAAGATCTCTATTAGAGCGGCAGCTGACTCCGACCCCTTACGGCCGCACCGGGTGGCGTCGTCCTCCCCGTTGAAATACCACATGGGGTGGCCTCTATACTGAAGCGACTGCACCCCCGCATAATGCATGTGGCCATGACCTCAATCATGGTCAGTCCGGAATGAGCTAACAACCTTATCCGGTTCATCAGGTAAAGGACGTCCCTATCATTTTCCTTCTGATGGCTCTGTGGGCGCCAGCTTAGGCGCTTCTTCAAAGGAGCATTATTGAACTCAGGGAGGCCGATCCGAATAGGGTCCGGCAGAGGGACGTCTTCTATATAAAACCATTCTGAAGGCCAGTCTTCGGATGTCTTCTTTGGGGTTCCGGATAGATATCCGGTCCCGGCAATGCGCCATAGTTCGGCTCCGCCTACTTGATATATCGACCCCTCATGAGAGTGGGGCACAAGGCAGAACAGTTTCTTCCATAGCGCGAAATGAGCCTCGATGCCCAAAAATAGCTCGCAAAGGGCTACGAAGCCCGCAATATGCAATATGGAGGCAGGCGTAAGGTTGTGCAACTGGAGGCCGTAGAACTCCAGGAGCCCCCGGAGAAACGGATGAATTGGAAATCCGAGCCCTCTTATCAAATAAGGGACAAGGCATACCCGCTCTCCTTTGGAGGGATTAGGGACGCTCTTCGCTTGCTCTCCGCCGTTATAGGTGGCGAGCCCGGCTCGGACCGGGACCATGTAGGCTGGGGGGAGAAACCCCTTGGTTTGGAGCGCCACTAGCTCGCTGTGCGGGACGGAACATCTCTCCCAATCTCCAGGATGAGGGCTGGGGGCGCGAGAGGAGGAGCTGCGCCGACTGGCCATGATGGAATGGATCTCTGTCGAATGTGCTCTGATGAATGCTCGCGGAGGGAAGGTGGTGTGGCTTGGATCTAAATCCCTGTCTCCTTTATAGGCGGCTCATTTGCGCAGTTAGGGGGGTAAGCGAAAAAATACCCTGGCTTTTCGCATTCGTTTGACATGTGGAAGATGGCCATTATTGGGCGCAGAAGCCAAGAAGCGCAACATTCACCAGAAGACGGACATTATTCAACAGGTATATGGAATTTGGAGAAGAACCCGCCTTGCAATGCCGAAGACAAATCTGCGCGCCGGACTCGTCGTCATTGAAGCCTGGTTCGGGGGCTACTGAGGGAGTCCTGGATTAGGGGGTGTCCGGATAGCCGGACTATGACCTTTGGCCGGACTCCTGGACTATGAAGATACAAGATTGAAGACTTCGTCCCGTGTCCGGATGGGACTTTCCTTGGCGTGGAAGGCAAGCTTGGTAATACGGATATGTAGATCTCCTCCCATTATAACCGACTCTGTGTAACCCTAGCCCTCTCCGGTGTCTATATAAATCGGAGGGTTTAAGTCCGTAGTACGAACAACAATCATACCATATGCTAGCTTCTAGGGTTTAGCCTCTCTGATCTCGTGGTAGATCTACTCTTGTACTACCCATATCATCAATATTAATCAAGCAGGAGTAGGGTTTTACCTCCATCGAGAGGGCCCAAACCTGGGTAAAAACATCGTGTCCCTCGTCTCCTGTTACCATCCGCCTAGACGCACAGTTCGGGACCCCCTACCCGAGATCCGCCGGTTTTGACACCGACACACATCGTAGATGCTATGATGAAAGCTTTGGAAGGAAAATTGGAATTAGAGATTTCAATTCCTAGAAAATTGCATGATGAATGGGAATCTACTATCAAAGTCAAGATTAAAAATTATGAGTGTTTTGCTTTATGTGATTTGGGTGCTACTTTTTTCACAATTCTGAAATCTCTATGTGATGTGCTTGGTCTTATCGATATTGAAAAATGTTCTCTTAATTTGCACTTGGCGGATTCTACTATTAAAAAGCCTTTGAGAAGAATTAATGATGTTCTTATTCTTGCAAATAGGAATTATGTGCCCACAGATTTTATTGTTCTTGATATTGATTGCAATTCGTCTTGTCCAATTATACTTGGTAGACCGTTTTTACGTACTATTGGTGCCGTAATTGATATGAAAGAAGGCAATATTAATTTCAATTTCCACTAAGAAAGGGTATGAAACACTTTCCTAGAACAATAATTAAGCTACCGTATGAATCAATCATGAGGGCATCCTATGGATCAAAAACAAAAAACGACAATACTTGAATCTTTGCATTATGACTGGCAAGGGGCATAAAACGATAGCGCTTGTTGGGAGGCAACCCAATGAATATTTTTTTTTCTTTTTGTTCTTGAGTGTTTACATAATTATACTACTGTTATGATTGTGATTTTTGTGTTTTAATTAGTCTTTGTGCCAAGTAAAGCCTTTAGGATCATGTTGGATTATAGTTGATTTGATTTTGTTGAAAAATAGAAACTTTGTGCGCTAGTAGCAGAATTGTTTAAAATCACAGAAGCTGTTGACACCAGATTTTGGTAAGGTCAACAACTTAATTAAGATGACTTCAAATGGAGAAGTGATCTACATGAAAAAGTTCCGTATTGTCTACGTGAACATCTTTGAAGTTTGGGCCATCACCATCCGATCACATTTCAAAGGCCGAAACTATGCTCAAAGTACTAAGAACTTATATTCAAAGTACTGTTTGGCCGATTAAGCCCTCAAGACGACCTCATATGAGAAAATATTTTGCACGAATTGTCTTCGTATCAAAAAAACGGTCGATTTTTATATAAAAATAGTTCTAATTCGAGATCATATGCAAAAGTTACGTCAACACAGTGCGGACCGGCTAGAGATCAAAATATTACGCTGGACATCAGACACATGTTGATGGATGTCTGATACAACGCGTGAGCAATTAGCCCCTCAAGATGGCCTCTGATAAGAAAATGTTCAACATGAAAGTTGTTCGTCTCGTCAAAAGCAGTCAAAATTGCTTTTGGGCACATTTCCATCCGAAGTTGTTTACCACCTCAAAAAAGACCCGCAAGGTGCAGCCAGTTTTAAACCGATCAGTTTTGGAAAGTTTGGACAAAACCATCCGAATTTGACTAGGGTTTTGAACGTGAATCCAAGCCTTTTCCTTGCACGGGAAGTCCAACCGCCTCTTATATACCTAAGGGGTGACGGCCAATTGGACAACGCACAATTGAACAAATCATCTACCACTTTTTACCTTTACTTTTATCCTCTCCCTTGTTCTTCTTCTTCCTCGTTCTTCGTTCATTTTTCTTGTTGCAGGGCGGCGAACCTTGAGGCCCTAGGGGCGATCAGGTCGACCTAGGGCAGCCCATAGCCGTCGCGCGCTCTGACGGGGTCCCTCACGGGCGTGTGGGGTTTCGGGTTTACAAAGCACCCGCCGGATTGCTTGCGTACCACGCTTCCGGCCGGGTCTCCTTCTACCTGAGCTGCGGTGCATCATCCCCGACGTCGAGGATACACGGTGACGTGTTCATGTGTGAACACACTTTTTGGCAACTCCTATGGGGATGAAGCTTCGAAAGGTCTCCAGCCCGTTCTTGCTACGAAGAGATCGTCATCCAGGGTTTGCAGTCTACAAAGGTAATATGAATACCTAATCCCCCTTGTGTAGATGCAAATAATTCATATGGTGTTACTAGATCGTTCAATGAGTATACTCTATCGGTCAACCCTAGTTTTTTCAATCATGCATCTAACTACGTGCAAGGGCCAATTCAAAGTAGTTTACATGCTTCAACTTCTTATGATACTAGTAACATGCACCATATGCATCCCAACTCTCATGCATCGGCAACCCCACAAATCATTATGTATGAACAACATGGTCAGTTCGGTTAATAAATTTGAAACACCTCATGTTAGAATTTCCAATGCCATGCAAGAAAGTGTCTCACCATTTTATTCATCGGCAACTAATGTGCAATATGCTAATCCAACCATGCCGATGAATGAGAGTATTGGCCATGCTACCACTGGCTATTCGGTTAATTACTCTCAACCGTCATATGCTACACCTCATGTTAGTAATTTTTCGGCACCGTATACAACTGTAGATGCTCATAATTCGGCTCCGCACCTTCATGGTCATATCCGAATAAGTTAAAATTTCCAGGAGTGCACATGTCATCATTTAATATTGTACCATATAATGCATCCTCTATGCAATTGCATAATTTCGGCAACACCTCATTGCCGAAAAAATCTAAAAAAATTGCGGAGCAATCCCTTACAGAATGGGAAGCGGCTACGTTAAAAAGGGATATAGCCCGAAATAACAAGATTAGTGCTCTTTGCCTTGAAGAACATGATAAGGGGCTAGTTCCTGATTATAATGCAATAAGAGCTATAGTTTTGCAAGAAGATAAATCTTTGCCAATTGATAGAATTGGGGAGCAAAAATGTGGTTCTACAACAATGCATTTGCCTTCACCTAGTACAATATCATATTGTACACCCCCTACACAATTGCAAATTTTCAGCAACGCCCATGTGTCATTGCCGAAAGAATCTAAAAGCATTCGGGGGCAATCATATCCTGAGTGGGCTAAAATTGAGAAAAAACTTAAAGCAAATTTTGCAGGTCACCGCCATAAACAAACAGAAAAAGAATTGGCTCAAATAAAATAAGCATTGCTAGTTGGTAGAATCAATGAAAAGAATGATGATTCAGAACATGAAAGTGCTTCGGTTGAAAAGGCCGAATCAAGTAATATATATTCCGGGTCCATCAAATCCAAAGAGGCAAGCATTATTGAGAAAGAACATGGCAAGCATAGCAGAACTACCATGCTTGATTTTTCTGAAGTCAATGGAACATACTTCCTGCCCCTATGAGTTCCTTGCCAAATAAATTGATAAGCCTCAAGGACAAGAACAAGTAGTTGAAGAAGTTCGGCTGACATGGATCTTCGAAACAACAATGCACGGAATCAAGAAAAAGATGATGATATGGCATTGGGGAGCCATCCAAAGATAGAGCAAGATGTTCTTCAAGTCGCACCACCATCATGCTCTCCCAACATATTTGAAGAGGTATGGCTTGCAAGTAGTTTACCTGTTTTCATATTTGGTCACAACTTTATTGTTGATGCATCTATTAGAAAAACTCTCATAAGTAATTTTGAAAGATCAATGAAGGGTAATTTACTTGTTAGCAATAAAATTGTTATAAAATATATCGATTGACCCATTGCGCCATTTGTAAAGACCGGTACTGACTTATTGTTGCAATTAAGGCTTTTCTCATTGCTTTATCTAAAGTTCATATCTAATTGGGTAGCTCTGCTTATTTCATACTTGGCTTACTCTTGGTCTCAATTGAGGCATGCATGTTCTAACTATGTTTGTTTTAGAAACTTAAAGCCAAGGTTAGATTCTTTTCAGAAAACCGATGCTAGTATAATATCTTATCCAGTGACATCGGTAAAAGAATGCAAAATAAAATTCATAGCCGAATGGGGTGATACAAAATCTGAAACATTTGTTTGCTTAAATCCAAAGCCGTTTTGACAGCAAGATCGGCTAGAAAATAAAAAAATTATCTTCAATTCAACCATGTGTGATCAAATATTTGATTTATTGCTGAAAAATAATTACATAAGAATTCTTGATCAGCATGTCAAGCCATCTATCCAAAGATGAATGTATTGTAGGTTGCATCATTTGTTCAAACATAATTTTGAGGATTGCAATATGTTTCATCAAATAGTCAAATCGGCCATTGATAAAGGATGACTGAGATTTTTTGAAGCACCAAAGGATGACCAGTCTATTCTGATTGGTCCTGATGGCAAAAAGTTTTTGCATCAGCTTCTTCAAGCGGATTCATTAAATGATGAGAAGGTAAAAACAATGGATGATGGGATCAAGTTTTCAAGTAAAAATGTTGTTCAAGAGCACAATGGAGATATTCTTAAAGGTGGGAATTCCATCAAGGTTGCACAGAAGACGCCAAGTATGCAAAGTATTGGGGGGCAACAACAAAATTCAGAGATCGATGTAAGCACAACCAAAGAGAACAAAGGCCGACATAAGCACAATGGTAAGAGATCGAAAATCACTTGCGTAGAGTTACTAGCTAAATATCAAAAAGCAAGTGAAGAAAAAAGTGCTTGTCGGACAAGTTATGCAAAAGCATCAAGATAACCCCTAGGCGCAAATATGAGGATCAGTATTGGCAAAGTGAGAATTTCAATGCAACATATTCATATCCTTTTTATGGGCCGCCAATGCTATGGGTGCCTCCCCATGCTCTTGTAAATCCACATCCTTTATGGGACATGTATGATACAAGCACGCATTCTCCATCTTATTTTACACCATCTCACCAACATTGTGTAGCTCCAAGAAGGTCATAGTTTGATGAATAATCATATGTTAAAGACCATTTCAATAAAAAGGAATCGGTCCGGACCCCATGGACGAAGAAAGAGGTGGTCTAACAAGTATGCCGGGTCAAGAAAGATGGTCGTAAGTGTGCTACTTCATATTTGATCTCAAATAACAAAGATCCAATTAAATTGTCGACATTGGCTACAAAAGGCAAAGAAGTGAACCAATGAATTGATAAAAATCAGAGTGCCAAATATGAAGAAAAGAAGTTGAGGGTGCACAAGGCCCAAAAAGAGTTGCCAATTGTTGAAACAAAATCACAGTCAAGGTGCTCACTCGGCTTACCGTATTGTCAAAATGAGTTACAAAAGATTAGTTCACAAGAGCTGAGAAACAAGAACATGGCATGGGTTCCCAAGAGGAACAGTCAAAATAAAAATGATCTCTGTCCTTCTATTGCACCAAGTGTTAAAAAAAGTGAAGAAAGGGAAGGATGGAAGCGGAAAGCAATTAAGCCGAAGGTGTGCATCATCCCATGAAAAACTTAGGTTAGCACATCATCCATATTCGTCAAACATGCCATTGATGTCTTTCCCATGGAATTCATCCCCGGGTAAGATTGGTTACCCTCCATGGGCTTATTTTGATACATGGATGCAATATAATTTTTTATGTCATGAAAGGCTATTACCAAATCACTATACATTTGATTAGCTACAAGTTTGTTGCTGATCCAAAGGGCCAAAATACTTGATTTGTTATTTCATTTGTTTATTTTCGGCTAAACATGATTTGGTGGATGAGGTTTACATGTACCTTATGTTAATGGACGATACTTAACTATCGCCATAAGAAACTATATAATCATGGTCAGTGTGTAATTCTAACATCATCTTTAGTTTGATTGGAGAACAAGACAAGTACTGTGGAGATTATGTTTTGATGGTTGAATTCAAAACAATGGCCATGGTGCAGTGCTGTTTTGTGAAGCCTCATATACCTCTTAAAATATTTATTTCACAATAATCAAAGCCGAATATGCAATGTTATTTGGCATGGAGCTTTTGGTTGTCATAGGTGCTACACATATTGAGGCTTTCGGTGATTCGTTATGAATAATGCAACAAATATCAAAAGTTATCAATGGCTCAACAAATCGCTTATAATTTATCTTGAGGCATGTGTAGATGTAATATTCTCCTTGGGTGGCTTTCAAATTGTTCATATATCTAGACATGGCAATTGGAAATAATTGGCACAAGCATTTGGCTACCATGTTGATCATGGTGTATTGCATATCTAGCAATAGCTAATGCTTAGTCTCATCGAAATAGGAAAGGCTGAACTGAAGCCCACCGCTTCGGCCACTAATGAAACTTTTATGCAGGCGAAGCAAGGATTGGATAAAGTTCATTCTTGATTATCTGCAGAATCCTAGCAAAAGGGTGAACAATATGGTTCGAATGATGGCTTTGAGATACATATTTATGGAAGTATATCACCGGATTGCTATATAAGTTGAGAAGTTTTCACCCAAGTTTGCATCAAGAGGTTCAAACAGGCAATGGCCGATACATACTTATCGCCATAAGAACATGCAAATGGCCAATGGAGTGTTGACATCGTCCTTAGAACATGCTCCGTGCAAATTATTTTTCGGCATGCAAGCTTTGCCGAAAAACAGGGGGGCATGTGTTGACACCAAATTTTGGTAAGGTCAACAACTTAATTAAGATGGCTTCAAATAAAGAAGTGGTCTACATGAAAAAGTTCCATATTGTATACGTGAACATCTTTGAAGTTTGGGCCATCGCCATCCAATCACATTTCAAAGGCCGAAACTATGCTCAAAGTACTAAGATCTTATATTTAGAGTGCTGTTTGGCCGATTAAGCCGCCAAGACGACCTCATATGAGAAAATGTTCTGCACGAATTTTCTTCATCTCGTCAAAACGATAAAATTTGATATAAAAATCATCCCAAACCAAGGTCATATGCAAAAGTTACAGTCTAACACGATGCGGACCGGCTAGAGATCAGAATATTACTCTGGACATTAGACACATGTTGATGGATATCTGATACAATGCGTGAGCAATTAGTCCATCAAGATCTCCTCTGATCAAAAGGTTTAACATGAAAGTTGTTCGTCTCATCGAAACAGTCAAGATTGCTTTTGGGCTCATTTCCATCCGAGGTTGTTTACCATCTCAAAAAAGACCCGCAAGGTGCAGCCAGTTTTAAACCGATCAGTTTTGGAAAGTTCGGACAAAACCAATCCAAATTTGACTAGGGTTTTGGACGTGAATCCAAGCCTTTTCCTTGCACAGGAAGTCCAACCGCCTCTTATATACCTAAGGAGTGACGGCCGATTGAACAACACACAATTGAACAAATCACCTACCACTTTTTACCTTTACTTTTATTCTCTCCCTTGTTCTTCTTCTTCCTCATCCTTCGTTCGTTTTTCTTGTTGCAGGGCGGCGAACCTCGGGTCCCTAGGGGCGATCAGGTTGACCTAGGGCAGCCCATAGCCGCCACGCGCCCTGACGGGGTGCCTCCCAGGCGTGTGGGGTTTCGGGTCTATAAAGCACCCGCCAGATTTCTTGCGTACCACGCTTCATGCCGGGTCTCCTTTGACGTGAGCTGCAGTGCATCACCCCCGATGTCGAGGGTACACGATGACGTATTTGTGTGTGAACAGAAGCATGATAAAATTCTGATTTTTTACACAAGATTGATATACAAATTGCCTACGTTGTCCTAATTTTTCAGAATATTTTGAGTTACAGAAGTATACAAAGTTTCCAAATTACTACAGACTGTTCTATTTTTGAGAAATTCTGTTTTCTTTGTGTTGTGTGCTTATTTTGATGAATCTATGGTTTGAATTGGAGGGTATAAGCCATGGTAAAGTTGTAATACAGTAGGTATAATGAAAAATTAAAATATGAATGGGTTTGCAATAGTACTTAGAGTGGTGATTTGCTTTGTTATACTAACCGGATCTCACGAAGGTTTTGGTGAGTTTTGTGTGATTGAAGTTTTCAAGTTTTGGGTGAGATCATGATGGATGGAGGAATAAGGAGTGAAAAGAGCCCAAGCTTGGGGATGCCCCATGACACCCCAAGTTATTATTCAAGGAGAACCAAGCAACTAAGCTTGGGGATGCCCCGGAAGGCATCCCCTCTTTCTTCTAACGACCATCAGTATTTTACTTGGAGCTATATTTTTATTTGTAACATATCATGAGTTTTGCTTGGAATGTCTTGTATTATATGAGTCTTTGCTTGTTATTCTTTTTGTTTTGTGTCAAGTATCCTTGCTGAACACACCTATTTGAGAGAGCCAAAATTATACTATGATTTGTTAGAATTGCTCTTTATGCTTCACTTAAATTTTTTTGAGCGATGGAATTGCTCTAGTGCTTCACTTATATCTTTTTGAGCATGGTGCGCTTTAATATTTTTGGAGAAATGATCTCATGCTTCATTTTTATTTATTTGAGAGTTAGTAACTTTTTTGAAGAAATTCTCTCATGCTTCACTTAATTTTTTTTGAGAGAATAAAATCGTTATGCTCACGTTCTTCACTTAAATTTGTTTGAGCTTATCAAAAGCAACATATGAAATTAGTCCCAAAGTGATAGATGTGATAGATATTGAAGAGGGATATAATAAAAACTTTCATGAAGATCGTTGGACAAAATAAACTTGATTCTTTATAATAGTTTTGATATATGATAATAGTGATATGTGAGTCATGTTGGTGAGTAATTATGCTTTAGTAAGAATATTGGTGTTAAGGTTTGTGATTCCCTATGCAAGCACGAAAGTCAATAGTTATGCAATCAAACTACATCCTACTTATGGTGCATTATTCGGTGTTAGTTATGCTTAATGCTCGCTTATATGATTTTTCGTTTCTTGGTTGGTTGCTTCTCAATCTATTTGCTGGCCTCCACTTGTACTAAGTAGAAATACTAGTGCATCCAAAATCTTTAAACCTAGTTTTGCCATATGAGTCCACCATACCTACCTATATGTGGTATTTCTGTGTCGTTCTAAGCAAATTTGTATGTGCCATCTCTAATTTTTAAAATGAATTTCCTTTTTTGTGCTCGTACCGCTCATGAAGCGGCAAGGGGTGGCCAATATTTTCCATGCTAGATGTGTTATTCTCAAGATGAGTGTTTATTCACTTGTCATTGCACGAGAGTATGGCGGTAATAAGGATGCCCAGTCCTGAATGAGAAAGAAATTTACTTTATGTTGTCAAATAATGGAAGGCACCTGTGGATACAGCTAGTCATGGATTGTGAAAGAATGGCGGAAAAAGGAATAAACTTTATTTTCTATTTGGGAACCGCCTATGATATATATAGCATGGAAAGTATTCGGAATTACTCGGTCATTTTCGTTGACGGGAAAAGTATGCCTCTCAAAAAATTATCTCTCAGTTTTTGGTTTGAGCCGTGGCACCTCTACAAATCCCTACTTCCCTCTACGAAGGGCCTTTCTATTTACTTTATGCAATTTTTATTTTTATTTTAGTCTCCATCTTCTCTTATAAAGCACCAAATAGGGAGCACTATGATCATACTTGAGCATTGGATGCAACTAATATGGAGTGCATTTCATGAATGTATCAATGATTGAGCATGATGGGCTAGGGATACCTTCCTTTAGTCTTGATATTTTGAAAGACACGGTTGCTTGTTGATATGCTTGAGTATTGAAATCTTCCTATTAAAACGAGACTATTGCTTTGAACCATATAAACGTCCAAATGTCCATGCTACAAAAGAAAAGAATATGCGATGAACATGTTAGGCAGCATTCCACATCAAAAATTCCGTTTTTATCATTTACCTACTCGAGGATGAGCAGGAATTAAGCTTGGGTATGTTCATATGTCTCCAATGTATCTATAATTGTTGCTTGTTCCATGCTGTTATATTATTATTCTTGGATGTTTTACAATCATGTTATAGCAACTTTATATCATTTTTTGGGACTAACCTATTGACATAGTGCCCAGTGCCAGTTGTTGTTTTTTGTTTGTCTTTTTATTCGCAGAATATCAGTACCAAACGGAGTCCAAACGCAGCAAAAAATTTTGGAGAATTTTTTTGGACCCAAAGACACAAGATGAGCCGGAGGTGGGCACAACCCACCAGGGCATGCCCAGGGGGGTTGTTCCCCCCCTCGATGACCTCCCGCACCACCTCTTCGCCCTATAGATACCAAAATATTCTAGAAACCCTAGGGGAGTTGACGAAAAACAATTCCAGCCGCCGCAAGTTCCAGAACCACGAGATCCAATCTAGACACCATCATGGAGGGGTTCATCATCCTCATTGGTGCCTCTCCGATGATGCATGAGTAGTTCATCATAGACCTACGGGTCCGTAGGCAGTAGCTAGATGGCTTCCTCTCTTTCTTTTGATTCTCAATACAATGGTCTCTTGGAGATCTATTTGATGTAACTCCTTTTTGCGGTGTGTTTGTTGGGATCAGATGAACTTTGAGTTTATGATCAGATCTATATCCATGAATATTATTTGAGTCTTCTTTTGATATCTTATATGCATGATTATTTATAGCCTTGTATTTCTTCTTCAAATTTTTGGTTTAATTAGGCCAACTAGACCGATTTTTCTTGCCATCGGAAGAGGTGCTTTGTGATGGGTTCGATCGTGTGACATTCTTTCCCAGTGACAGAAGGGGCAGCAAGACATGCATGTACCATTGCTATTAAGGATAACAAGATGGAGGCTATTCCTACATGAATAGATCTTGTCTACATCATGTCATCATTCTTATTGCATTACTCCATTTCTCCATGAACTTAATACACTAGATGCATGCTGGATAGTGGTCGATGTGTGGAGTAATAGTAGTAGATGCAGGCAGGAGTCGGTCTACTAATCTTGGACATCATTGTCCATGTGCTCTCTGCCCTCCCTACGCAGTGAGGCCATGTCCAGGAGCATCGTAGGCGTCTTCTACATCGTCGACGTCTAGCCATTTGCCATGGACCATCGCCAAGACGTCACGTTCGTCCATCGTCCCTGATTGGATCTGCCACGGTTCGCCATTGATCCGATCAACCACGACCTTCCCCGACTTATGTGAGGCCCCTACAAGCACCCCAGTGAGCACCGTCGTATTTTCCCTCTTCTGTTTTGGTTGTTTTCGACCACTAGCCTGTCCTCGCCGTAAACCGAGCCCCGTTCGCCATGGTCATTGGAGCTCCATGTCCGCGGGCATGACCGCGTGCTGCTCCTGCTGTAGTTCCTGGTCATGCACTCGCCAGCAAACTGTGCCTGCTTCCTTGGGCCTCCTCTGCTCGTGTGCCCAGGCCCGGCTCGCCGCTGCCTTCTGCATGCCCCGTGGCCTCTGCTGTTGCTCTCGCTGCGTCTGTTGCCTGCTGCTTTGCCTCCTGCCTTGGCACCCGCGCTCCTGTGCTGCCTGCCCCTGCGAGCTACCATCGAACCTCCCCACCATGCCCCGGTGTGTGCCCCGCATGCGCCGCTGCCGCCGGCGGCCGCTTCTGCCCGTCCCGCACTCGCTCGCCCGCTACCACCGGCGTCCCGCTACCAGTCGCGCTCGCGTGCGCCCGCTACTTCCCCTACATGCCCCCGCCGCGTCCCCCACGTGCCCATGCCGCACCCGCGCCAACCCTGGCCTCGTGCGTCTGTGCTCAGCCAATCTTGCTGCGGCCCCGGCAGCCCCGCGCATCACGCCTCGGCCGCGCCTAGCCCCCGGCGCACCCGTACCCCCTTGTCGTCGTTCCTGCCGGCCCGGCCCCGCCGCTCCCGGCGCTAGCCGCCCCTCCCCCTGACCTCGCTGGCTGCTGGCCGCGCCCGCCCCACGGCTGATCTGGCACAGCCGCATGCTCGTGCGTGCCCTGCCTGGGTGGCCGGCTGGGCCACTGCCCAGTGGGGTCGGCGCCCATGCCCGGCGCTTGTTAACCACCCACTGCAGTGGCTTCTGGGCCACTTACAGTGGGGCCCGCCCCCATTTTGAACACAAAAAGATGAAAATGGGAAAAATTAATTAAATAAAATTAATTCATTAATTAATTAACTTAATTAACTAGGATTAATTAACCTAATCACTAGATTAGTTGAAACTCGAGTTAATTAACTAGACCTAGTCTATGACAGGGGGACCCCACCCTCTGTTGACCAGTCAAACTTTGACTGGTCAACTAGGACCCCTTGCTCCCACCCGCCAGCCACTGTGCACACTTCTCTGTACACTATGCTGGGTGCACATAACATTTAATCTTTATTTCCGAATTAAAATTAATTCTAGAAATTGAATAAAACTTTCAAAAATAATATAAAATAAATTGTAAGTCAGATAAAAATAATTTATATATGAAAATTGCTCAGAAAAATCCAAAAAACCCGTTTATGCCCTACGTTTGTTTGTCACATGCCCCTAGCATAGCGAACATGGATCTATCCCCTCTATTTCATTTGTCCAAAAAATGCCAAACTTTGGGAAAACATTCTGGGATGTTTCCCCCTTCACCGGTATCGTGTAGCACTGCGTTAGAACACCCCTAAATCTGTTTGTTATCATGTCATTCATCTGATTGCTTTCTTTTTACTGTTTCTTCCCCCTCTTCTCTCCGATAGACCCTGAGACCGCAGCTAATGCCACTATGATCGACTACGTCATCGACGACCCTTCTTCCTTTTAGCAGAGATTCCAGGCAAGCAAACCCCCCTTGATCATTTCGATATCTCCCCTTCCATTCTCTCTCATGCTTGCATTAGATTTTGCTACTGTAATTGATTTCTCCTATATCTGATGCATAGCCTGCTTTTGTAACCTGCTGTTGTTACTTACCTACTTATCGTAAACTGTTTAGTATAGGTTGGTTAATGATTCATCAATGACCCTTGACCTTGTCCTAGTTGCATCGACTTGATGAACGATGACTCGATCAACGTGATCGATGGCCAGAGCCCGACACATCACATCACGCTCCCTTAGTTGTACAACTCTGCAGAGCTACTATCGAGTGCCGAGGGTGATACCTCGTAACACACTCCTGATGATAACTCTGTAGTGTAGCTAATCGGCCGTTGTCTGTCGAGGGTGTTTCCTCCTTCACCACTCCCAATACGACTCTGTCATGCAACACTTCAAGTGTGAACCTCGAGGGTGATTCCTCATATGTTCACCTAGACGATTACATCAAGTGGATTCCATCGAGGGTGATTGAAAGCACAAGTGCTCCCTAGGTGGTTTTCGTAATTAATGTTAACATATCTCTTGTTGGACTAACACTTTTATCTAGTATATTTCAGACAAGTTCAACATTGGAGTGGCATGGACTAAAGGATGTGGGAACTCCTTCTAGATGCTAAGGACAAAGGATTGGCTCAAGCTTCAAGCTCAAGGCTCTTCATTTTATATTTTAGTGATCCAAGATCACATTGAGTCTATAGGAAAAGCCAATACTATCAAGGAGGGACGAGGTGTTGCTTAATGAGCCTCTTGCTTCATGTGCTTAGTGATATGCTCCAAAAACCCTCAGCTACTTTCTCACATCCACAAATGACCTAAACCCAAAGCCAAAATCGGCCATACCGATTCTTTCTATCCGGCGCCACCGAGTTTGGATGTCTTAGCCACTGCCACAAACCCTAGGCAAATCGGTCTTACCGATAGGGATCTCGGTCTCACCGAGATGGGATTGTAATCTCTCTGTGTATGTCCATTACCAAAATCGGTCCCACCGAGTTTGAGTAATCGGTCCCACCGAGTTTGCCTGACCAACTCTCTGGTTAGCTAATTACCAAAATCGGTCCCACCGAGTTTGTGTAATCGGTCTCACCGAGATTACGTTATGCCCTAACCCTAACCATATCGGTCCCACCGAGTTGCATTTCGGTCCCACCGAAAATCCTAATGGTCACTAAATTTGCTAAATCGGTCCGACCGAGTTTGTTGATTCGGTCCCACCGAGTTTGGTAAATTGTGTGTAACGGTTAGATTTTGTGTGGAGGCTATATATACCCCTCCACCTCCTCTTCATTCGTGGAGAGAGCCATCAGACTGAACCTACACTTCCAGCATCCTATTTCTGAGAGAGAACTACCTAATCATGTGTTGAGGCCAAGATATTCCATTCCTACCATATGAATCTTGATCTCTAGCCTTCCCTAAGTTGCTTTCCACTCAAATCTTCTTTCCACCAGATCCAAATCCTATGAGAGAGAGTTGAGTGTTGGGGAGACTATCATTTGAAGCACAAGAGCAAGGAGTTCATCATCAACGCACCATTTGTTACTTCTTGGAGAGTGGTGTCTCCTAGATTGGCTAGGTGTCACTTGGGAGCCTCCAACAAGATTGTGGAGTTGAACCAAGGAGTTTGTAAGGGCAAGGAGATCGCCTACTTCATGAAGATCTACCGCTCGTGAGGCAAGTCCTTCGTGGGCGACGACCATGGTGGGATAGACAAGGTTGCTTCTTCATGGACCCTTCTTGGGTGGAGCCCTCCGTGGACTCGCGCAACCGTTACCCTTCGTGGGTTGAAGTCTCCATCAACGTGGATGTACGATAGCACCACCTATCGGAACCATGCCAAAAACATCCGTGTCTCCAATTGCATTTGAATCCTCCAAAACCCTTCCCTTTACATTCTTGCAAGTTGCATGCTTTACTTTCCGCTGCTCATATACTCTTTGCATGCTTGCTTGCTATGTGTTGTGAATGTTAAATTTGTTCCTAAACTCCACTTAAACTTAAAATTGCTAAAAACTGCAACTTTGGTACTTAGTGTCTAATCACCCCCCCCTCTAGACACCTCTTCTCAAGGTCCTACAAGTGGTATCAGAGCATTGGTTTCCATTGCCTTGGTTTAATCACCATTGGAGGAAGATGGATGAGTCTACTTTGGGGAGTCTTAGACAAAGAGTGCCTATTCTTGATGGAGAGTATTTTCATGAGTGGAAAAATGAGATGCTTGTAATTTTCAATCAATATCATTTGAACAAGTACATTGCTAGTCCTTGTGCACCTTATGTTGATCCTATGCATCCTACCCATGATGAGTCAATTGACATGGTTAAGAATCTTAGAACTGTTAATCTTATCACTAGAGGCTTGCCTAGAAACTTGATTATAAAACTGCCTACTCTTGAGTGTGCCTACACTATATGGAAATTTCTTGAGGAACGATTTCCAGATTATTCTTTGAAAAATCTTGATGAAATTCTCCATAAGTCTATTGCTTTGAGTAAGATGAATACTAGTGATCCTATGTTTGGTGATCGTCTATTTGAGCTTACAAACCTCATGCGTGCCAAAGGAAATGTTGGTATTATTAGTGATATTATTTCCGAAGCTATAAAAACTCATAGACAAGATCATTGTCAAACTCACTCTAACGAATCACCCTCTCTAGGATTTGATCCACCACATGACGATGTTGAACATGGATACTATGATGAGGATGATGAAAGTGATTTCGATCTTGATGATGCAATGAGACACTTTGGTCTTATGGCAAATCTTTGGGGATATATGTCAGGATGGAAGGAATGGGTTCTTGATAGTGGATGTACCGATCACATGACCGGAGATAAAGACATGTTTCGTGAGCTTGCTGATAATGATAGTCCGCGAAAGTATGTCACTTTCGGTGACAACTCAAAGGGTAAGGTGGTTGGCCTCGGTAAGGTGGCCATATCACATGATAGCTCCATACAAAATGTTATACTCGTTGAATCTCTTGGATACAACTTACTTTCAGTATCTAGACTTGCTGACTTTGGTTTCAATGCCTTATTTATTGAAGTTGATTGCCAAGTGTTTCGTCGAGACAATCATAAAATGGTCTTTACCGGTATACGTAGAGGTGATCTTTACATTGTTGTTTTCACTAAAAAGGCCCAACCTAAAACTTGCTTCATTGCTAAATCCTCAAAAGGTTGGTTATGGCATAGACGACTAGGTCACGTTGGCATGAGAAACCTTGACAAGCTTATTAAAGGAAATCATATCCTTGGAGTTAATGATGTCATATTTGATAAGGATAGACTTTGCAGTGCTTGTCACGCAGGTAAACAGGTTGGAGGAAGGCATCCCGTGAAGAACATCATGACCACAAGGAGGCCACTTGAGCTACTTCACATGGATCTCTTTGGTCCCAACTCTTACAAGAGTCTCGGTGGAAATTCTTTTGGTCTAGTTATAGTTGATGATTTTTCAAGATTTACGTGGGTGTTCTTTCTCGATGATAAATCACAGGTCCAAAAGATCTTCAAGAACTTCGCTAGGAAGGCCCAAAGTCAATTTGAAGTGAAGATCAAGAAGGTTCGCAGCGACAACGGAACGGAGTTCAAGAACGCAAATGTGGACACCTTTCTTGACAAAGAAGGGATTTCACACGAGTTCTCGGCTACGTACACACCTCAACAAAATGGAGTTGTTGAGAGGAAGAACCGGATGCTCATCGAAATGGCGAGAACGATGCTTGATGAGTACAAGACGCCAAAGCACTTTTGGGCAGAAGCGGTTGAGACAGCTTGTCATGCAACAAATCGCTTGTATCTTCACAAGCTATTCGGCAAGACGGCATACGAGCTCCTCACCGGTAACAAACCCCAAGTTGGATACTTTCGAGTATTCGGCTCAAAGTGCTACATTCTTGATAAGCATCATCGTTCTAAATTTGCTCCTAAGTCTCATGAAGGTTTCCTACTAGGTTATGGCTCAAACTCTCACACATACCGTCTACAACAATTTCACCTGAAAGGTTGAAGAGACGGTAGATGTGAAGTTTGATGAATCTAACGGCTCGCAAGTAGAGCAACTGCCAATTGATGTAGGAGACAAAGATCCTTCGGAAGCAATCCAAGACTTGTCTATAGGCAAGGTTCGTCCAACGGAGGTGAAGGAGAGTACCTCGTCCGTCCAAGTGGAAGCTTCTACTTCACGACAAGGTGAACCAAGAGTTGATACAGAATCATCCACAAGTGGGACACACCAAGATGAAGAAAACGAGGAAGTGCATCGAGAACGTCAACAACCTCCTTCTCCACCACGACAAGAGAACGACAACGCCAACAATGAAGAAGATCAAGAAGAAGAAGAAGAAGATGAAGAAGAAGTTCAACCAAGAACCAAGCAAAAGCTTTCACGAGTTCGAGCAAGAATTGCTAAAGACCATCCCGTCGAGCAAATCTACAATGATATTCAAACCGGGAGAATCACTCGCTCTAAAACTCGTTTAGCTAACTTTTGTGAAAACTATTCTTTCATCTCTAGCATTGAACCTATGAAGGTCGAAGAAGCATTGGAAGATCCGGATTGGATAAACGCTATGCATGAAGAGCTACACAACTTTGAGAGGAACCAAGTTTGGACATTGGTTGAGAAGCCCGACAACAACTACAACATCATCGGTACCAAATGGGTGTTTCGCAACAAGCAAGATGAAGATGGACAAGTAGTTTGCAACAAAGCACGTCTCGTCGCCCAAGGCTACACACAAGTTGAAGGTATGGACTATGGTGAGACTTATGCTCCCGTTGCTAGACTTGAGTCTATTCGCATCTTACTTGCCTATGCTAATCACCATGATATCACATTGTACCAAATGGACATTAAAAGTGCTTTTCTAAATGATGAAATAGAGGAGGAAGTTTATGTTAAACAACCTCCCGGCTTTGTCAATCCTAAGAAACCAAATCATGTTTACAAACTTCACAAAGCTCTTTATGGTCTTAAACAAGCTCCTAGAGCTTGGTACAAATGCTTAACTAAGTTTCTTCTTGGAAAGGGATTTGAAATTGGGAAAATTGATTCTACTCTTCTTACTAAAAGGGTTAATGGAGAATTATTTGTATGCCAAATTTATGTTGATGATATCATATTTGGATCAACTAACCCTCATTTTAGTGAGAAGTTTGGAAAGCTAATGTCGGAGAAGTTTGAGATGTCAATGATGAGTGAACTCAAATTCTTTCTTGGGTTGCAAATCAAGCAAACTAAGGAAGGTACTTTTGTCTCTCAAACAAAGTACACTAAGGACTTATTCAAGAAGTTCTATATGCAAGAATGCAAAGGTATGACTACACCCATGCCTACTAGTGGACATCTTGATTTGACCAAAGATGGTGAACCGGTTGATCAAAAGGTTTATTGCTCTATGATTGGTTCATTGTTATACCTATGTGCTTCACGTCCCGATATTATGCTAAGTGTGTGCATGTGTGCAAGATATCAAGCTGCTCCTAAAGAATGTCATCTTAAGGCTGTGAAAAGGATAGTGAGATACTTAATACATACACCAAATTTTGGCATTTGGTATCCTAAGAGGGCCTCTTTCGATCTTGTTGGCTACTCTGACTCAGACTATGCCGGAGACAAGGTTGATAGAAAGTCCACTTCGGGTACTTGTCAATTTCTTGGTAGATCTCTTGTGTATTGGTCCTCCAAGAAACAAAACTCGGTATCCTTATCCACCGCCGAAGCGGAGTACATTGCCGCTGGTTCATGTTGTGCTCAATTACTTTGGATGACCCAAACTCTTAAAGATTATGGGATATATGTGAAACATGTTCCATTGCTTTGTGACAATGAAAGTGCTATAAAAATTGGACATAATCTTGTGCAACATTCTCGAACTAAGCATATTGATGTTCGTCATCATTTCATTCGAGATCATGTTGCTAAGGGTGACATTGATCTTAAGCATGTTCGCGCCGAAAAGCAATTAGCGGATATATTCACTAAACCTCTTGATGAGAAAGTGTTTTGCAGGTTGAGAGGAGAATTGAACATCATAGATGCTTCAAACTTGGAGTAGAAACTCCATTGGATACATGCAAGACATGAGCTTATGACTAATCCTTGATATTTCTCTTATGATGAAAATCTTATGTCTTGGATATATTTGCATCTTGCATGTTATCTAACCCATGCAGGTACTTGATTGAATCAAATTCAATGAGATTGTAACCTACTCACATCTTGAGCAATCTCTACATCACCAAGTCACTATACAAAGGTGGTTGAAGACAAGGAAGCATGAAACCATTCAAACATATCCTTTGACAAATTCTATGTTGAGCTTCATGATTGTCATTTTTGGATACACAAGTGCTCTTCCTTGCAAGAACTAACCCATGTAGGTAGATGGACTCAAATTCCAAGTGGTGCTCCCAACTCTTGATGAGCTACATCAACCTTGAGCAACCCACACAAGTTCAACTACATGATCAACACCACCAACCAAGGTATGTTATTCCATCTTAGAGAAGCTTTACTCCGAGTCATGAGCTAAAGCAACTCGATAAGATGTGAATACATCAAGATGCTTAAACGAAAAATGGTAACCCCATTTTGAGCTTAAACGATGAGTATGACCTATGATCAAGTGATCTCACTTGACTCCTAAGTCAATATACTCTATAATAGGTGACTTTGTCGCCGACCGTCTCTAGATGAAATTCTCTTGTGTTCTCTTCTGTGTTTTTGCATTTGTCTCATGCATATTTGATTCCTCTTCAAAAAAACTTCATCTAGATTTCTTTCTTTCCTTTTTGTTTGCTCTGCATTTTATGCATCAATTCGTTGCATATCATTCAGTAAATTCCTTGCAAATCTTTGTGAGATCTTTCTAGTCTAGTGAGCCGAGGTGACAAGTGTTTTCTCTGAAATGAACTCGGTTACACCGATTTGTTATTTTCGGTCCAACCGAAAACTTTCGGTACCACCGAAGCATACCACTCGGTGCCACCGATTTCAAAACAGGAAAAACATTTTGCCACTTATTCTGTGATTCTTCTGATCCAGCTTCACTCAATGAATCTTGTCCTCTAACAAGCATCACATTTTTATCAAGTGCTTTATGTTGTGACTCAAGGATCAAACCCATTCATGACAAATTCCAGAGGGAGAGAGAGAGATCACATTTTTATCAAGCCTTTCTTGTAAATTGACGTCAAAGGGGGGGAGAGAGATCACATCAAAGCTTATCATTTTAGAGAGAGTATCACCTTCTCAGGGGGGGAGAGATCCTTCAGGGAGAGAGAGAGAGAGAGATCTCCAGGGGGAGAGAATACTAGTAGAAAGTATTTCTCAAGGATCCCAGATGCTTGGTGTTCAAGAGGAGAGATGCCACATGTCTTCTTGAAGGGAAAGACATGTTCATATGTGCTTATTTGCATTAGTTTGCATTAGCTCTGTTCATTTATATCTTTCAGCTCTGATTTTCTGTTCCCTATCTTCTCCCAGTATCCCATGCTAGATTCAGGGGGAGCAAGACATCCAACGGAAAGAAATCATTTAAATTCATTGCATGTCTTTACTCTTGGGGACATGTCTAATTAAATGTGGTACTTAGTACTCACTCTCTACATGTCATCCCAGTCTTGGTATTCTTGTGGTTTCTTCTGTTTGCTCTGGCTAGTAGATGTATCTGTGTTATCTAACCTTGTTTACACAGGTTCATTCCATCCTAAGCCTACTCAAGACTACAAGGTAAGTATATGCATCACAATCATGTGTATGAGGAATTCTTGCTGATGTACATACTGTTTGCAAGAAGGACTCATGGGCATGAAGGTATTTCCTTTAATACCTTTTGCTCTGATGCATATGGCCAAGATATATGTAACACATTGCCTGCTCTATCATGGTTATGCTCTCACATGCTTCTATATTTCATATTCACATGATTGAATACATGTAGGGGGAGCCTATGCTTGTTACATGTCTTTCCAAAGCTTTACTTGCTATTCTTCATATCCTTATCTAAAGCTTTGATGTATGTTGTCATCAATTACCAAAAAGGGGGAGATTGAAAGCATAAGTGCTCCCTAGGTGGTTTTGGTAATTAATGTCAACATATCTCTTGTTGGACTAACACTTTTATCTAGTATATTTCAGACAAGTTCAACATTGGAGTGGCATGGACTAAAGGATGTGGGAACGCCTTCTAGATGCTAAGGACAAAGGATTGGCTCAAGCTTCAAGCTCAAGACTCTTCATTTTACATTTTAGTGATCCAAGATCACATTGAGTCTATAGGAAAAGCCAATACTATCAAGGAGGGACGAGGTGTTGCTTAATGAGCCTCTTGCTTCATGTGCTTAGTGATATGCTCCAAAAACCCTCAGCTACTTTCTCACATCCACAAATGACCTAAACCCAAAGCCAAAATCGGCCATACCGATTCTTTCTATCCGGCGCCACCGAGTTTGGATGTCTTAGCCACTGCCACAAACCCTAGGCAAATCGGTCTTACCGATAGGGATCTCGGTCTCACCGAGATGGGATTGTAATCTCTCTGTGTATGTCCATTATCAAAATCGGTCTCACCGAGTTTAAGCAATCGGTACTACCGAGATTACAATGCAAACTCTCTGGTTAACTTATTACCAAAATCGGTCCCACCGAGTTTGAGTAATCGGTCCCACCGAGTTTGCCTGACCAACTCTCTGGTTAGCTAATTACCAAAATCGGTCCCACCGAGTTTGTGTAATCGGTATCACCGAGATTACGTTATGCCCTAACCCTAACCATATCGGTCCCACCGAGTTGCATTTCGGTCCCACCGAAAATCCTAACGGTCACTAAATTTGCTAAATCGGTCCGACCGAGTTTGTTGATTCGGTCCCACCGAGTTTGGTAAATTGTGTGTAACGGTTAGATTTTGTGTGGAGGCTATATATACCCCTCCACCTCCTCTTCATTCGTGGAGAGAGCCATCAGACTGAACCTACACTTCCAGCATCCTATTTCTGAGAGAGAAATACCTACTCATGTGTTGAGTCCAAGATATTCCATTCCTACCATATGAATCTTGATCTCTAGCCTTCCCCAAGTTGCTTTCCACTCAAATCTTCTTTCCACCAGATCCAAATCCTATGAGAGAGAGTTGAGTGTTGGGGAGACTATCATTTGAAGCACAAGAGCAAGGAGTTCATCATCAACGCACCATCTGTTACTTCTTAGAGAGTGGTGTCTCCTAGATTGGCTAGGTGTCACTTGGGAGCCTCCGACAAGATTGTGGAGTTGAACCAAGGAGTTTGTAAGGTCAAGGAGATCGCCTACTTCGTGAAGATCTACCGCTGGTGAGGCAAGTCCTTCGTGGGCGACGGCCATGGTGGGATAGACAAGGTTGCTTCTTCATGGACCCTTCTTGGGTGGAGCCCTCCATGGACTCGCGCAATCGTTACCCTTCGTGGGTTGAAGTCTCCATCAACGTGGATGTACGATAGCACCACCTATCGGAACCACGCCAAAAACATCCATGTCTCCAATTGCGTTTGAATCCTCCAAAACCCTTCCCTTTACATTCTTGCAAGTTGCATGCTTTACTTTCCGCTTCTCATATACTCTTTGCATGCTTGCTTGCTATGTGTTGTGAATGTTAAATTTGTGCCTAAACTCCACTTAAACTTAAAATTGCTAAAAACTGCAACTTTGGTACTTAGTGTCTAATCACCCCCCTCTAGACACCTCTTCTCAAGGTCCTATAGTGATTCCTTGGGTTCCCCCCTTGATGTTATGGACACACGGTTACCTTGGATTTACCCCACAACCATGTTAAAGTCGAGTCGGCCCCGAGGGGTACCCGCAAGATATGTGAAGGTCGGGCTGACCGTGAGTGTAACCACGAGAGTTACTATTACTGTGGAAATAAAGGGACAAGCGGTATCATCCCGGTAGAGGTGGACCTGAGTTCTGACAGTCTTTGGTTAGTCGGGTTGACCTGAAGGGTACCCACGACATAATTACGAGGCACGACTGAGCAGGTAGACCGCCCTAGAGAGAGAGAGAGAGAGGGCTAGGCCTAGCCCTTGCCGTATTTCCTCGAGACGGGGCGACGGGGTCACATGATCGTGAGTCTCTGCTTGTCTCCGTGAGCTCCCAATACGCTAAGGGTTTGGGTATTTGATCTGAGTGGCCCGCTGGCCTATACGCACTAACCGTCACGCAGGATCAGTTATGGGTACTTGGCATCGTATGATTCTTTTGAAAGCTCTGTCAGACATCTAGTTCAGCATTGCGGCATGGCTGGGCCGACACCATCCATGATAGAGGTGGTGCCTAGATCCGCCCTGCTCGCAACGATCCAGAGTGCAAAGGGCGATGGGCCCAAGACCCTGGAGTGCTTAGGATGTAGACCAGCGGGGAGCTCTCTGTGGAGCCTAGGTAGGAATACGACGTGTTGATCTTCTGAGGCCGGGCATGACCCAGGAAAGTGTGTCTGGCTAGAGTAATCAAGCATGTTAGGTAATGTGGTGGACCCATGCAGGGAAGTTATCTATTCGAATAGACGTGTCCACGGTAATGGACACTCAAAGTTGTATCCCGATCTATTACAACTAGAAATGGATACTTGAGACATGAGATGGATATGTTGGCTCCAGGATTGCTTTCTCGCAGGGAGTCTATGAAGGATCTCTGGGCGTTAATGCTACAACATGCTTGTTAATTATAAACTGCTTTTCTGTACTCTTCAAAATGTTGCAAGATGCTTGAAGATGCTAGTCTTCGATAGGCTAGGCCTTCCCCTCTATTCTGTCATTCTGTAGTTTAGTCCACAGATACAACCCTTCCATTTGATACTGATGCATACTTGTTATATTTATGATGTAAGTCTTGCGGGTACTTTGGATGAGTACTCATGTTTGCTTTGCTACCTCTTTCTCCCCTATACCCGGTTGCTGCAATTAGATGGTGGATCCCAGGAGCCAGATGCCACCACCGACGGCTAATACTACCCTGATGGTGCATACTACTACGTGGAGACCGCCGACGACCTGGAGTAGTTAGGAGGTCCCAGGCAGGAGGCCTTGCCTTTTCGATCGTTGTTGCTTTTGTGCTTGCCTTCTTAAGGAAGTCTTGTCTAAATTATGTTTGTACTCAGATATTGTTGCTTCCGCTGACTTGTTTGTATTCGAGCTTCTATATTTGAGCCCTCGAGGCCCCTGGCTTGTAATATGAAGCTTGTATTATTCTAATTTGTGTCTAGAGTTGTGTTGTGATATCATCCTGTGGGTCCCTGATCTTGATCATACACATCTGTGTGTATGATTAGTGTACAATTGAATCAGGGGTGTCACAAAAAGACCAAGGTGAAGGTTAAGGTATCCGCGTGTCCATAACATCGAGGGGGAATATGAGGAATCACCCTCGATGGGTTCCTACTCGATGTAACTATCAAGGTGACCTTGGAGGAATCACCCTCGAAGGGTTCACACTTGAGGTGTTGCACGACAGAGTCATCATCAGGATTGGTGAATGAGGGATCACCCTCAGTAATCCACGACCTATGGGCTACACTATAGAGAAAGGTATCACCCTCGCCACTCGATAGTAGCTCTACAGAGTCATACAACTAGGGGGGTGCCGGTGATGTGTCAGTCTCTGCACCTCGATCATATTGATCAAGTCATCTAGAAGCAAATCATGGCAACACAGACAAGGGTGCGGGGCCACTGATGGATCACTAACCAACCTATACTAAGCATATAGGATAATAGGTAAAGTAACAACAGCAGGTTACACAAATACGCTATGCATCAGAATAGGAGCTATCGAACATCAGTAGCAACATCTAATGCAGGCATGAGAGAGAAAGAATGGGTGATATAGGAATGATTGAGGGGATTTTGCTTGCCTGGAAGCTCTGCTGAAAGGGGCTGGTCATCTGCGGCGTAGTCGTAACCACCGCATCAGTCTCAGGGTCTACCGAAGAGAAGAGGGAGGGAGAAACAGTAAATATAAAGCAACCAAATGCATCACAATGCATGACATGGCAATATGTTGTATTAGAGGTGACCAAATGTAGTGGTACATGTTACAGATGGAGTGGGAAAATATCTGGTAATATGTTCCCGGCTCCAGAGATTTATCGGGCAGACGAACCGACGGGGAAGGTTCCATGTTTTCAGTGTTGGGGCATGTGACAGGTACTCGGATGGCATATTCGGATTCATCTTATTTTTCTAATCATTTTTCATATATAAATTATTTTCATCTGAGCTACGGTTTATTTTCGATGAATTTTCAAAGTTTTAGCAATATTCTAGATTTTATTAAATTCTTTAATTCGAATTTAAACACTGCAATTACTTTTTATACCAGGAGACAACTAGCCACAGTTAAAGATCTATGGGGCCAGGGGGCCAGTTTGACCCAGTCAACATTGACTGGTCAATTGATGAACAATGCCACCGGGTCCCATCAAGAACAAATCTTCTTGTTTTTGTTGCTCTCATCGAAGAGGTTGATCCATGATGTCGCTTGAAACTGCGTCGGTATTTCCCCAAAGAGGAAGGGATGATGCAGTACAGCTACGGTATGTATTTCCCTCAGTTATGAAACCAAGGTTATCAATCCAGTAGGAGAACCAAGCAACACTATGTAAATGGTACCTGCACACAAAGGACAAATACTTGCAACTCGATGCGTAAGAGGGATTGTCAATCCCTCCATGGTAAAAACATAGATAAATTTCTGGTAGATTGGATAAATAGCTCTCGATAAAACACGGAATAAAATAAGTAATAAAAAAGTGCAGCAAGGTATTTTTGGGGTTTTGGAATAATAGATCTTAAAATAAAAATGAATAAAAATAGATCTCAAGGCAAATATGATAAATAATAGACCCGGGGGCCGTAGATTTCACTAGTGGCGTCTCTCGAGAAATAGCGCACTGTGGGTAAACAAATTACTATTCGGCAATTGATAGAAGATCGAACAATTATGACAATATCCAAGGCAATGATCAATATATAGGCATCACGTCCAAGATTAGTAGACCGACTCCTGCCTGCATCTACCACTATTACTCCACACATCGACCACTATCCAGCATGCATCTATTGTATTAAGTTCATGGAGAAATTGAGTAATGCAATAAGAATGATGACAGGATGTAGACGAGATCTATTCATGTAGTAATGACCCCCATCTTATTATCCTTAATAGCAATGATACATGCATGTCTTGCTGCCCCTTCTGTCACTAGGAAAGAACACCGCAAGATCGAACCATCACAAAGCACCTCTTCCCATGGCAAGAAAAATCGATCTAGTTGGCCTAACTAAACCAAATATTCGAAGAAGAAATATGAGGCTATAAATAATCTTGCATACAAGAGATCAAAGAAGACTCAAATAATATTCATGGATATAGATCTGATCATAAACTCAACGTTGATCGGATCCCAACAAACACACCGCAAAAAGAGTTACGTCAAATAGATCTCCAAGAGACCATTGTATTGAGAATCAAAAGAGAAAGATGAAGCCATCTAGCTACTGCCTACGGACCCTTAGGTCTATGGTGGACTACTCACGCATCAACGGAGATGCACCAATGAGGATGATGAACCCCTCTGTGATGGTATTAGATTGAGTCTTGTGGTTCTGGAACTTGCGGCAGCTGGAATTGTGTTTCATCGACTCCCCTAGGGTTTCTGGAATATTTGGGAATTTATAGGGCAAAGAGGCGGTGCGGGGGTGCTATGTGGGGGGCACAACACCTTGGGCGCGCCTTGGTGGGTTTTGCTCCCTACGGGCCTCCCCTCTAGTACTTTCTTGGCCCACAAGGTGTCTTCTGGTCTAGAAAAATCTCCAAAACATTTCGCTGCATTTGGACTCCGTTTGGTATTGATATTCTGCGAAGTAAAAAAACTAGCAAAAAAGCAACTGGCACTGGGCACTATGTCAATAGGTTAGTCCCCAAAAATGATATAAAGTTGCTATAAAATGAATATAAAGCATCCAAGAATGATAATATAACAACATGGAACTATCAAAAATTATAGATACGTTGGAGACGTATCATCATCCCCAAGCTTAATTCCTGCTCGTCCTCGAGTAGATAAATGATAAAAACAGAATTTTTGATGTGGAATGCTGCCTAACATGCTCATCACATATTCTTTTCTTTTGTAGCATGGACATTTGGACTTTTATATGATTCAAAGCAATAGTATAGTTTTCACATGAAGATTTTAATACTCAAGCATATCAACGAGCAACCATGTGTTTCAAAATATCAACACTAAAGAAAGTTATCCCTAGCCCATCATGCTCAATCATTGATCCATTCATGAAACACACTCGCATATTATCTACATCCAATGCTCAAGTATGATCATAGTGCTCTATAGTTTGTGATTTATAGGATAACATGGAGAATCAAATAAAGATTGCATAAAGTAAATAGATAGGCCCTTCACAGAGGGAAGTAGGGATTTGTAGAGGTGCCAGAGCTCAAAGCTTAATTTGAGAGATGATTTTTTTGAGGCATGCTTTTCCTGTCAACAACAACAACCAAGTAATAACCAACACTTTCCATGCTAGATATATCATAGGCGGTTCCCAAACATAAAATAATTTTATTCCCTTTTCCACCATTCTTTCACAATCCATGGCTAGCCGTATCCACGAGTGCTTTCGATACCAACCCTTTCCAAGGAATTTATTATTTGAAAACATAAAGTAAATTTATTTTTCATTTCGGGACTGGGAATTCCTATTACTTCCATACTCTCGTGCAATGACAAGTGAATAAACACTCATCTTGAGAATAACACATCTAGCATGGAAAATATTGGCCACCCCCTGCCGCTTCATGAGCGGTACGAGCACACAAAAAGGAAATTCATTTTGAAATTTAGAGATGGCACATACAAATTTGCTTAGAATGACACAGAAAGACTGCATATAGGTAGGTGTGGTGGACTCATATGGCAAAACTGGTTTAAAGATTTTGGATGCACAAGTAGTATTTCTACTTAGTACAAGTGGAGGCTAGCAAATAGATTGAGAAGCAACCAACCAAGAAACAAAAAATCACATAAGCGAGCATTAAGCATAACTAACACCGAATAATGCACCACAAGTAGGATGTTATTTCATTGCATAACTATTGACTTTTGTGCTTGCATAGGGAATCACAAACCTTAACACCAATATTTTTACTAGAGCATAATTACCCACCAACATGACTCATATATTACTATCATCATATCTCAAAACTATTAAAAAGAATCAGGTTTATTTTGTACAATGATCTTCATGAAAGTTTTTATTATATATCTCTTGAATATCTATCACTTTGGGACTAATTTCATATATTGCAATTGGTTTTGAATAGCTCAAACAAATTTAAGTGAAGAACATGAGCATAAAATTTTACGTCTCTCAAAATAATATAAGTGAAGCATGAGAGAATTTATTAAAAAATTTACTAACTCTAATATGAATCTAAGTAAATCATGAGAGCATTTATCCAAAAATATTAAAGCACACCATGCTCAAAAAGATATAAGTGAAGCACTAGAGCAATTCCATAGCTCAAAAAATTTAAGTGAAGCATAAAGAGCAATTCTAACAAATCATAGCATAATTTGACTCTCTCTAATAGGTGTGTCCAGCAAGGATATTTGTGACAAACTAAAAAGCAAAACAAGCAAATACTCATATAATACAAGATGCTCCAAGCAAAACTCATGATATGTGACGAATAAAAATATAGCTCCAAGTAAAATACCAATGGTCGTTAGAAGAAAAAGGGGATGCCTACCGGGGCATCCCCAAGCTTAGTTGCTTGGTTCTCCTTGAATAATAACTTGGGGTGCCATGGGACATCCCAAAGCTTAGGCTCTTTTCACTCCTTATTCCTTCTTCCATCGTGATCTCACCCAAAACTTGAAAACTTCAATCACAGAAAACTTAACAAAACTTTCATGAGATCCGTTAGTAGAATAAAGCAAATTACTACTATAAGTATTGTTGCAAAACCATTCATATTTTATTATTGCTTTATTCCTACTGTATTCCAACTTTACCATGGCTTATACACCCTGATACAATCCATAGATTCATCAAAATAAGCACATAATGCAACGAAAATAGAATATGTCAAAAAATAGAACAGTCTATAGTAATATGGACTTTGTCCATACTTTTGTAACTCCAAAAATTCTGAAATATTAGGACAACATAGACAATTTGTATAAAAATCTGATGTACAAAATTCAGAATTTTATCACGCTTCTGTGATTTTTAATAATTCTGCTACTGGGTGCAAAAGTTTCTGTTTTTCAACAAGATCAAATCAACTATCACCAAACATAATACCAAATGCTTTACTTGGCACAAACACTAATTAAGACAGAAAAAATTCAATCATAATAGTACCATAATTGTGCAAACACTCAAGAAGAGAAAGAAAAAGGCAAAAATAATTTTATTCATTGGGTTGCCTCCCAACAGGCGCTATCATTTTACGCCCCCAGCGAGGCATACAAATTTAATTGATACCCACATGAAAGATAATAATTGAAACACAAAGAGAGCATCATAAAACATCTGACAAACACATTTAAGTCTAATATAGTTCCTATGCATAGGAATTTTATTGGCAAACAAATTATCAAGGCAAGAAATTTCTAGCATATGCAAAGGAGAGGAATAAAACATTGACAATCTCAACATAACGAGAGGTAATTTAGTGACATGAAAATTTCTACAACCATATTTTTCTCTCTCATAATAATTACATGTAGGATCATAATCAAATTCAACAATATAGCTATCAAATAAAAATTTCTTTTGTTGATCCACATGCATGCAAAGTTGACACTCTTCCAAAATAGTGGGATCATCAAATATTCGCATGACCTCTCTAAGCCCACTTTTATCAAAAATTTCATAAGATTGATCATTCTCCAAAGTAGTGGGATCATTATTACTAAGATTTGACACTCTTCCAAACCCACTTTCAATATTATGGCAAATATATTCATCATGAGGCTTAAATGAATTTTCAAGATCACAAGTAGAATCACCCCAATCATGATCATTGCAATAAGTAGTGGACATAAAAAAATTAGCATCCCCAAGCTTGGGGGTTTTTGCATATCACTAACACAATTGACATTAATAGAGTTTTAATAAAATCATTGCAATCATGCTTTTCATTCAAGGAGCTATCATGAATCACTTTTATAAATTTCTTTGTTTAACACTTCATCACAATTTTTAGATTCATTAATCTCAAGCAAAACTTCATACAGATAATCTAGTACACTCAAATCACTAGCAATTGGTTCATCATGATTGGATCTTTTAAAAAGATTAGCAACTGGATGGGGATCCATATCAATAGATTTTTAGCAAGCGAAGATGCAAGCATATAGAAGGCACATGGACACACAAGCAAAGAGGCAAACAAGAAAAATGCAAACGAAAAAGAAAGCAAATATTTTTGTGCTTTTCGCAAAAACGTTTTAGAAGTGCTCTCGAGTTGTTGTTTCCTGTCCCTGAACCGCCACCGGGTCGTCCCCTTATATACACGGGTTGACACCCGGCCGGTTTACAGAGTCCCGAGGCCGGCTCATACAAGTGTCTGTCTCGGTCTCTCCTTTCCCAACTTACAATATAAGTTACATGACTATGACGGTTTACCACCATGGGCCCTAATCCGCCTTTGGGCTCCGGGCCTCTAAGCTTCATTAGTAAAGTGCCATCTTTTGGGTCTTCATGGGCTTCAATATAGTTGAGGGTGAACCGGCCCCTCCTGGGCGGTTTACACTCAGTAGTTATATCCCCGACATGATCCAAAAGCATAGAAGATTTATCACTCTTTATGGCATACATGTCATCATAATAATCATTATAAGTAGCAACTTTGTTCTCATCATAGTCAATTGAAACCTCTTCCAAAATAGTGGATGTATCACTAAATAAAGCCATGACCTCTCCAAATCCAATTTCATCAATATTGTAATAAGATTCAACACCCTCCAAAATAGTGGGATCACTACTACCTAGAGTTGACACTCTTCCAAACCCACTTTCATCATTGTAATCATCATAAAGAGGAGGCATGATATCATCATAATAAATTTTCATATCGAAAGTAGAAGGAATCAAAGGATCATATTCATTATGCAAAGCATCCCCAAGCTTGGGACAAGCATTATTTTCAGCAAATAAATCTTCAAACATTTCATACTCATCAAACATAGCATCCCTAAGATTGTGGTTTTGCATATCATCATAATCATTCTTATCAATAGCATGAATGGCACCAATAGTATAACAAACATTATTATCATATTCTTCCAAGCAAGTGCCAAAAAGATTTTCAAGATCATAAAAGACATCATTATCTTCCCAAGCATAATCATTACAACAAGTATTATGCATCACAAAATCATACTCAATATCATCATCCTCCATCAACATATTTGATTCACTTTCACGAGGCACAATGGTGATAGGAGCAGTATTACTTGAGAGAGTTACCTTTTTACCTCTACTTTTTCTTCATTTCTTTTTCTTCTTCACCACCTCACGTGTGGGTTTAATCAATTTTTTCGAGCTTCTTCTTGAATAGATTTATTGGATAGGAAGCTCCTCCTCGTTACCTAATTCATCATAATAAACACTAGGTGGGTATTGGGAAATATTTTCCCTTTCATTAGTACTCTCTTCATACTATATTTGGTTTCTTGTCTTTAGATAGTTGGCAATATAAGGATTCTCAATGCAATTTTCCGCACAAAACATATAAATTTCCTCTAGATCAAAATCAATAAATATATTGAGATTAAATTTTGGAATACCCTTAGTTATACGTTTCATTTCTTCATGCCCCAAAAGAAGACTAAGCTCTTTATGATGCTCAAGGTAATCAAGTTATCACAATCATGAAACAAATAGCATTGGAGATTTAAAATACCATGTTCATTGCAAAGTTCATAAGGATGGCGAAAAATATTAAATCTTTTAGCACAATCATCTAGCCTGTCTTGCAACTTTTTCGTTTCTAAATATTTATGCTTCTTACAAAATCTATCTTCCCTTTTTGGTGCGCTTTTTCACTCCCAGTTCACTCCGCAAAAATTGACATTCTTATATGAGACATCATTATCATGACCAATGCAATCATCATTAACATCATGGATATTCAAAGAATTCATACTAGCAATATTGCAATCATGCCCATCATCCAATGTTTTTGTGCCATAAATTTTGTTGAATTCTTTTTCTAGCAATTGAGCACAATTATTGGAACCATTATTCTCAAGATATACATTATAAAGATAACGAATAATTTGAGGTAACTCAATCTCCATTTTTTTAGTTTTCTTTTTATAAACCAAACAGTGATAGAACAAGAAACTAAAAGATTCGATTGCAAGATCTAAAGATACACCTTCAAGAACTCATCTCCCCGGCAACGGCGCCACAAAAGAGCTTCGTAGACGGGATGTGAGGGCCACTTACCTAACCTCCCCGGCAACGGCGCTAGAAAAGAGCTTGATGTCTACTATGCAACTTTATTCTTGTAGACTCGTGTTGGGCCTCCAAGCGCAGAGTTTTGTAGGATAGTAGCAATTTTCCCTCAAGTGGTGAGCTAAGGTTTATCAAATCCGTGGGAGGCGCAGGATGAAGGTAGTCTCTCTCAGGCAACCCTGCAATCAAATACAAGAATCTCTTGTGTCCCCAACACACCCAATATAATGGCAAATTGTATAGGTGCACTAGTTCGGTGAAGAGATGGTGATAAAAGTGTAGTATGGATAGTAGATATGAGTTTTTGTAGTGTGAGAAATAAAAAACAACAAGGTAGTAAATAGTAAAATGGAGCACAAACGGTATTGCAATGATGGAAAATGAGGCCTAAGGTGCATACTTTCGCTAGTGCAATCTCTCAACACTGCTAACATAGTTGGATCATATGATTATCCCTTAAAGTGCAATAAAGAATCACTCCCGAGTTCCTATTAGCGGAGAACAAAAGATATAAATTGTTTGTAGGGTACGAAACCACCTCAAAGCTATTCTTTCCGATCAATCTATCCTAGAGTTCATACTAAAATAACACAAAGCTATTCTTTCCGATCAATCTAGCCAAGAGTTTGTACTAAAATAACACCATATATATGACACACATCAACCAATTCTAATGTCACCTAGATACTCCAATGTCACCACAAGTATCTGTGAGTTAATTCTACGATATGCATCAAACAACTTCATGTTCATAATATTCAATCCACTCAAAGAACTACAAGGGGACCCCAAAGTTTCTATTGGACAAAAGATAATAAAAACGTGCATCAACCCCTATGCATAGATTAACCCAATGTCATCGTGGGAATCCGCAAGTTGAGTGCCATAACATACATCAAGTGAATCAATATGATACCCCATTGTCACATCAAGTATTCATACCGCAAGACATACATCATGTGTTCTCAAATCTGAACATTCTATCCGACATGATAGAACTTCAAAGGGTAAAGATTCAATTCATCACAACAAGAGTAGAGGGGGTAGAAACATCATATGATCCATCTATGTTAACAAAGCCCATGATATATCGAGATCGTGACATCTAGAGATCGTGCACGAGAGAGATTAAACACATAGCTACTGGTACAAACCCTCGGCCCCGAGGGTGGACTACTCCCTCCTCACCGTGGTGGCCGCCGGGATGATGAAGATGGCCACCGATGATGATCTCCCCCTCCGACAGGGTGCCTGAACGGGCTCCCGATTTGTTTTTGGTGGCTACAGAGGCTTGTGGTGGCGGAACTTCTGATCTAGGGTCTCCCCGAGGGTTTTTGGAACATTTTGGAATTTATAGGGCGAAGAGGGGGTGCGGGAGGCCATCGAGGTGGGCACAACCCACCAGGGCGCGCCTGGTTGCTCAAGCACGCCCTGCCCCATCGAGGCACCCCCCAGGTGCTGCTCTGGCCCATTGGTAGTCTTCTAGTCCATAAAGAATCCACAAAAACTTTTGCTGTGTTTGGAGAACTTCCATTTCTGCACAAAAAACAACACCATGGTAGTTCTGCTGAAAACAACGTCAGTCCGGGTTAGTTCCATGCAAATCATACCAAAACCATATAAAATTATTGTAAACATGGCATGAATACTTCATATATTATAGATACATTGGAGACGTATCAGTCGTGGAAGTCGAGCCCATAGTAGAACATTAACCCTCGAATGAATGGGTGGAGTGGGAAGCCCAGTTCCCAGATAAAATGGGAAATGAACACCACCCACTCATCGGCGCGGGGCGTTGGCACGACGTGCCCCTCCTCGGGGGCCTGATGAACAATGTTGGGGGAGAGGTAGCCCGCTCACTTCAGGTCCTCGATGTCGTTGTTGGAGACGCTTGAGGCCTCCCACTTACCCTTTGCTCCGAATCCGACCATGGTCGAGTGCGGGGAAGGGGTATCTTTTGAGGCAAGATGAGATGGGGCGCTCGTGCTTTGCTGAAGGCTGGAGCAAAAGGAAGAGGAAGACGTGAGGGGATAACTGCGGCTGGTCTCCTTTTCTAAGCGGCTGTGATGCCAATAGTCCTTTAAACGTGCCGTTGGCCTCGCCACTTCCCGATATACTCGTGGCGTTATGCGCGAGTGGGATACCGGGAGTCATTGATCAAATCTCTTGAAAAGCGGGTGATACGTCTCCAACATATGTACTTTTCCAAATACTTTTGCCCTTGTTTTGAACTCTAACTTGCATCATCTGAATGAAACTAACCTGAACTGATGTTGTTTTCAACAGAACTGCCATGGTGTTGTTTATTGTGTAGAAAACAAAAGTTCTCGGAATGACCTGAAAATCCACGGATATAAGTTTTGGAGAATATAAAAAATACTAGCGAAAGAATCAAGGCCAGGGGGCCCACCCCTGTCCATGAGGGTGGGGGCGCGCCCTCCCCCCTGGGCGCGCCCCCTTGTCTCGTGGGCCCCCTAACGCTCCACCGACCTCAACTCCAACTCCGTATATTCCGTTTTACGGAGAGAAAAATCAGAGAGAAAGTTTCATCACGTTTTACGATATGGAGCCGCCGCCAAGCCCTAATCTCTCTCGGGAGGGCTGATCTGGAGTCCGTTCTGGGCTCCGGAGAGGGGGATTCGTCGCCGTCGTCATCATCAACCATCCTCAATCACCAATTTCATGATGCTCACCGCCGTGCGTGAGTAATTCCATCGTAGGCTTGTTGGACGGTGATGGGTTGGATGAGATTTACCATGTAATCAAGTTAGTTTTGTTAGGGCTTGATCCCTAGTATCCACTATGTTCTGAGATTGATGTTGCTATGACTTTGCTATGCTTAATGCTTGTCACTAGGGCCCGAGTGCCATGATTTCAGATCTGAACCTATTATGTTTTCATGAATATATGTGAGTTCTTGATCCTATCTTGCAAGTCTATAGTCACCTATTATGCGTTATGATCCGACAACCCCGAAGTGACAATAATCGGGATACTTCTCGGTGATGACCATAGTTTGAGGAGTTCATGTATTCACTATGTGCTAATGCTTTGTTCCGGTTCTCTATTAAAAGGAGGCCTTAATATCCCTTAGTTTCCACTAGGACCCCGTTGCCACGGGAGGGTAGGACAAAAGATGTCATGCAAGTTCTTTTCCATAAGCACGTATGACTATATTCGGAATACATGCCTACATTACATTGATGAACTGGAGCTAGTTCTGTGTCACCCTATGTTATAGCTATTACATGAGGAATCGCATCCGACATAATTATCCATCACTAATCCAATGCCTACGAGCTTTTCACATATTGTGCTTTGCTTATTTACTTTTCCGTTGCTACTGTTACAATTCCTACAAAACTATTATCTTTACTTTTGCCACTGTTACCATTACTATCATACTACTTTGCTACTAAATACTTTGATGCAGATACTAAGTTATCCAGGTGTGGTTGAATTGACAACTCAACTGCTAATACTTCAGAATATTCTTTGGCTCCCCTTGTGTCGAATCAATAAATTTGGGTTGAATACTCTACCCTCAAAAGCTGTTGTGATCCCCTACACTTGTGGGTTATCAGTGGCACACGATCTCCACTTCAATGGGACGTGCCAATAGAGGGGTTGCCTCGAGCTACGCATCGAGTTCTCATGACAGTTCGATGTTTATAATCGGTCGTGACCCTTCGCCAAAAATTGTCACTCAAAAATATTGTTCACACTCGAGCGGTTGCCCTTCAAGGCTAAGTAAGGTCGATAGTTTGGAATCCAGATATAGCGTGGCTTGGCACATGTCGGAATTGGGCCAAGTACCGCCTAAGGACTTAACTGGAGGAGATTGTGCCAAATACTCAAAAGGAAGGGAACTCGCTTGCAAGATGGAATCTTGTAACATCCCAAATTTTCAATTTGGAATGTTATACATTAGATCATCATTGCATATCATATTTTATTGCATTTTGGCTTGATCCTAGAAATTCTACGCAACTCAAGGACCCACGGAGAGAGTTGGGGATTTCGTTATTTTCATATTTGAGTTTTTCTCAAATTTTGAAAAGAGGATCATTTGATTTTAATTATTTTCTCTTCGAATATTTCTTTCTGAAAATAAAGAGAGGGGATAAAATGACTTCCCAAAAATAAATAAATATTGGAGATTTAATATTAAAATCAAATAAGAATTTTATTTGGAGTTTTATCGCTATTTTATTTGAATTAGGAAAATATGCGTTTTTCAAAATTGCATTACAGGCCCAAATAAATGTTCACTTTGTCCGCTATATTTTTAGAGGACGGGGAAAATTTATTTTCAGAGGATTCTGTTTAGTATTTCTTTTATTTGTTTTTCTACGCGGAATTATTTAAAAAAAGTCCATCGACCTACCGGGCCGTGTCCGGCTAGGACTCCCGGCCTGGCCGGCCTTATAAGCCGGGAGGCCCGACCCCCCACCGAACCCTAGCCGCCAGCCCCGCCTCGCCTCGATCCGCCACCGACCACCGCCGCCGATGCCGCCACCCGCCGCCGCCCTGCCACCCGTCGCCGCTGTCGACCACCACCGGACCCGCCGCCACCCCTCGCCGGATTCGTCGACGTAGCCGCCGCCGCCACCGCGGTTTTCTAACGAAAACCGTTGGGTTTTTTTAGAACCTGTGGTTAATTTTTTTTTTAGATCGGTTTATTTTTTCCCCGATTTAGTTATTTAGCGAACGCCCGTTCGTACATTCGTTTTAACGAACGGTTTTCACCCGTTAGCCGCAGACAGCGAACGTTCGTTCGTTAGCCTGTTCGTCAGTTTCTTTTTCTAGGGATTTTCCGTGACAATTTTCGATCGCGATTTCTGTCCTGATTTTCGTTTTAGTTTATCTTTTCGCTCGTTTATCGGAATTAGGCGATTCAAGCGCCTAGAGTTTCGTCTCGAAGCCATCTTTCTGTTTAACCAACTTGAACAAGATTTTTCTACTATAAAATTTGACTTAAGTCCAGATTAGTAAACGAAGCTTGTTTCTTTCGCAGTTTGAGTTTCGTTGCTTCGTTTGATTTGATTCTTTTTGCAAACCAGAGTTCTTAAGTTGAACTTTATGGTTAGATCTCTTATTTGAGTTTTACCCATGCTTCTAGTTGTGTGCTTATTGTATGCTTGTTTGTTTGCGATAGAGTACTCGGAGTGCAAAGCGTGCTACTATGAGTCTCTAGGTTTCACGGATCATCAGCAAGGCAAGTAACACTTTGATCATACCTATGTACCACCGTGTTTTATTGCACTAGATAAATCCTCAAACAATTGCATGGTTAGGATCTCATTTAATATGTGGGTTCTAGGAAGTAGATGAGGTAGTACCTATTGTCCTGTTTAATATCAAACCTTTGGGAGTTACTTCTACGTTGCTTATATTGCTATGCTATGCTCGTAGACGTGGTTTGGTTCGAGTGATTCATGACAGATGTGAGTATTGTTAAATAGTGGTTGAATTAAGGTAGCTACTTAAATACACATCTGGGTGGATTGCTTGAAGGCACCCTGGAGTACCCAGTGGTTGTCAGGGCACCTAGAGAATCCAGTGTTGTCCTAGGATATCCCGGAGTACCCGTGTGATCATCCTACGGTCCGCCACACAGGCTCAAAGGGATCATAAGATTATTCATGCTAGAAACTTCCGTGTGCAGCCACAAGCCAATATGGGCTCTGGCATAGTTGAGTAAGTTGCGTGAAGCTCTTGAAGAGGTAGACTAGCAGATGTAGTGGGTTGTAGGTGGTACTGTCTATCCAGAGTAGAGAGTTAATGCTTCAGAAAGATTGTGTCTCGAATCTCCGACCATGGATGTATTCGAGTCTTGTGGGGAAAAGTGCGCAAACCTCTGCAAAGTGTATAAACTAATCATGGTTAGCTGTGTCCCCGGTTATGGACATCTTGAGTATCTTGTTCTTGGATTATCATGTTGATCTCATCACCCTTAATTTAATTTGATTGGGTTTAATGATGATGTTTAATTGGGATTGAGTTGGAGGAACCTTCTCAATGTTTAACAACCACCATGATAGTTAAATAAAATTTATTCCTTTGTTGTAGGGAAAAATTGGCTTTATGCAAAACTGTAAACATAGAGCTTTGCACCAGCGATATATGCATGTAGTGATAGCAACTATTCTGTTCATTACTCCCTTGTGTTACATTGCCAGCATATTCCATGTGCTGACCCGTTTCGGGCTGCAGCGTTCATGTTGCAGACTTTTCAGACGATGAGTAAGGTGCCATAGGTCATTGTCTTTCACTTAGTGATGCCGTTGGAGTTGACGGACTCACTTTATCTTCCAAGCCTTCCGTTGTTATCGTATTTAGATGGTCTTAAGCCATATTTATTGTAATAAGCTCTCTTTTGAGACATTCGATGTAATAAGTGTGTGATTGCTACTTTGTTATAAAGCCTCAAGTACTGTGTGTGTCAGCATTACCGATCCAGGGATGACACTGATGCACAGAGATCAGACTGTTTGAGGTTTGGTCGCTACAAGATGGTATCAGAGCACACGTTGAATGTAGGACACGACCACTAAGCTAAAGCCCTAGATCACTAGTCTCTTCTCATTTCTGACTCCTCTCCCTTTTGTACTCTTTAGGATGGCGGATGCAAGGAACAAGTTCACACAACCGGAGGAAGATACACCTTTTGTACGACACTTGAAGGAAGTTACTAGATACATGAACATCGGAACACCAAGCTTCACCGGGACCTACATCGCCACTTTACCTGAAGAGGAGCGTTGGATGATTCGAGTTCAAGTTCCAGGAAGGATGTTCATGCCAGTCACTGAGCCCATAGAGTTTTCCTTTGATGGACCAACCTGGAGTCTAGGAAAGAGCATGGCAGCCCACATCACCATGGGACGCATTGGAGAAGTTTATGATACGTCCATTTTGCATCATGATTTTATATCGATATTTATTGCATTATGGGTTGTTATTACACATTATGTCACAATACTTGTGGCTATTCTCTCTTATTTTACAAGGTTTATCATACTTGTGGCTATTCTCTCTTAAGACTTTCTCAATTTCCTCAGTTCAATTTCTTCAGTCTGTCCGTCTTCATCTTGTGTTATCCTGTGTTTATGCTTTCTATACTCTGAGCTTGTCTTCGTTTCATCATGATGACTATGCGTGTGTTCTGCTATGTTTACTTTTGAGTACTTATTCCACTGTAAGTAGTTCTCCATTTAGGAATTTCCTCACCAGCAAATTCCTCGGTGAAGAATTCATAAAAATCGCCTATTCCCCCCCCCCCCCCGCCCCTCTAGTCGATATAACGCACTTTCAATTGGTATCAGAGCAAGGTACTCCCTTGTTCTGTGTGATTTTGGTTTAACCACCTGGAGTTTTAGTTATGTCGACTGCAGGCATGATCAAGGTCTCTGCTGGGTGTCCTACCTTCGATGGAACAGACTACCCCTACTGGAAGAATAAGATGCGAATGCATCTTGGGGCAATTGATAACGATCTCTGGTATGTTGTGGAAAATGGTGTTCCCTTAGTCACACCTTCCCTGAATGCTGCTGATGTGAAGAGATTCAAGCAACTCGATTCTCAAGCATAGAATATCATATGTGGCCATCTGAGTAAAGGGCAGTATGGTAGAGTGAGTGCTTTGGAAACTGCTAAGCTTATCTGGGATAGGCTCTCCAAAGTAAACGAAGGAGTCTCAACTCAACGTGACTCTCGTGTTGACGTTCTTCGCAATCTCTTCAACCGCTTCAAAAGACTCGACAATGAAAATGTTCAGCAAACCTTCGATCGCCTCACTGATATCTCAAATGAGCTTCAAGCGCTTGGCGCCACTGACATCACCGATCATGAGGTGGTGAAGAAATCGCTGAGATCGCTCGATTCTTCATTTGACACTCTGGCACGGATGATTCAAGAGTGTGTTGATTACAAGTCACTTGATCCCGCTGATATCCTCGAGAGGCTAAACAATCATGAGTTTCAGCTTGCTGAGAAGATAGATCTCTATGGTTCGAGCTATGGCAAACCATGTGCTCTGAAGGCCAAGGCTGTCTCTGAGTCTGAAGAAGAGAACTCTACCACCAGCCTTGGTGATCCTGAAGAACTGAGCCAAGAACTAGCACTGCTCATGAAGAAATTTCAGAAGTTCTCAAGACATGGTCGCTTTGGAAAATCCTCAAGGAGCAACGATTCCTCATCCGGTGACTACAAGAAGAGGTTGTGCCACAAATGCAAGAAACCTGGTCACTACATTCAAGATTGTCCTCAGTGGGACAAGGAATTAAAGAAGAAGAAATGCAAGGATTACAGTTCTGATGATGCCAAGAAGAAGAAGAAATCTTCAAAGTCTTCATCATCAAAATCCTCAAAGTCTTCATCTCACAAGAAGAGCAGCTCCAAGAAGGCTCGGGCATTCATTGCCAAGGAAATGGATTCTGAGGCTGAATCTGAGGATCATGAGGAAGAGGAGGCATCTGAGGAGTCCGAGTCTGGTGTGCCAAGCCTAGCTCTTGCTACCGCATTCGTCAGCAAGTCTATCTTCAACTCTGAAGAAAATGGCAACACCAACAATGTTGATGAAGGCAATGATGACTACGCTCCCACCTATTGCTTCATGGCAAAGGGTGCCAAGGTAACTAAATACCCCTCCTCTGACTCTAGTGAGGATGAATCTGATGAAAATCTTAAGCCCAACTACTCTAAACTTGCTAAGATTGTTGTGAAACAACAAAAGGCTATTGAAAAGCTTCAAAACATGCTAGACAAAAGTGATGATATGTTGGGTGAAGAAATGGACTGCACTAAAGACTTAACTGAAAATCTTCAGAGACTTCAGCCTAAGTTTGACAACCTTCAAAGTCATCATAACACACTCTTATCTGATCACGAGAAGCTTTCTTATGAATTTCTTCAAAGAAAGCAAGATCTTGAGAAGCTAAGAGTGAGTTATGAAGATCTTAAGAAGGAGCGTGATTCATTACTTGCTCAACAAATCAGCGCCACTCAGGAAGAATTTGTTCCTCCATGTCTGAAGTGCATTGAACATGAATCTGCTAATCCTTCACCTGAATGTTCAAATGCTTTAAATGTTACAAATTCTTCACCCGTCTCTGCTATCACTAATTCCTCATCTGAGGACATTGCTAGTACCACTGATGATGCAGGGCTGAAGGAATTGTACACGACATGGATGTACAAAAGCCTCAAAGGGCATCAGATTCTTTGTGATGTGCTTAAAAAGCAAATCCTCAACAGGAACCCTAGGAAAGAGGGTATTGCCTTTGAGAGGAAATTCAATGCTGATGGAACATATTGGAAGCCTAAGCAGTACCCCAAAACCTCATGGATTGCTGCAAAGGGACCTCCAGTTGATCCATCCAATTTATCTGGCTTTACATGTGAATCTCCTCATTCTTCTGATGAGTCATTTGACTCCAACTATAAACTGTTCAAAAATCAGAATGGTGAAGTATTTTCTAGATATGTTGGCACTAACTGCAGGAATGGTTCCCCTATGAAAAAAATCTGGGTTCCCAAAAGTTATCTTGAAAGTCTTCAGGTGAATGTCCTCATGACACCACCTTTGAAGAATAGGAGCCCCATATCAAATTCTTCATATGGACCTAATTCTTCATATGGATCCAATTCCTCAAAAGGATCAAAATCCTCATATGATCATCATCGTGCTAACCCCTCTGTTTCGCAGGGTAGAGCTAAGGGCTATGAATATGAGTATTATTCTTCAAATCATTTTGTTCATAAGTCCTCGAAGAATTTCTCTGCTTACTCATATGCTTACTCTAACCCCTCTCATGTGAAACGAAGCGGACTGGCTTCTATGCCACCTTTCTCATATGGTGCTCGCGGAGTGATGAATTCTCTTATGCAGGGTCAGGTCTCCAGACGTGCTCAAAACGTCTGAAGAATTTGCTGGAGACCTGAATGTGCCTGAAAGGACGCAGGCTAATCATGAAGAAATGAATTTTCATTTCTCACGTCCTCATACTGATTTATCCGTGCTATTGCTTGATGAAATTGATCTGATGATATTGATGTCATATTCTTCACTGATGAAGTATATGAGTTCCTAAGTTGCACTAATTCATCTGCAGGATGATCAGCCCAAAGCAAATGAGTGGGTCCTCGATAGTGGATGTACGAATCACATGACTGGTGACAAGAATCTATTGATGGATGCTCCTTTATCACCGTCACATCTGAAGCATATCATCTTCGAAGACAAAGGCAAAAGTCAGGTATTAGGTCTAGGTAAGGTTGCGATCTCAAAGGATCGACACATGTACAAAGTCATGCTTTTCGAGTCCTTAGGATACAACATCATGTCTGTCTCAATGCTTTGTGATCTTGATATGGTTGTTGTCTTTGGAAGATATCGTTGTGTTGTGATCATGGAAGCTGACCATACCAAAGTCTTCGAAGGCTTTAGGAGAGGAGACTTGTACATTGTTGATTTCTCTACAGGACCACAACCAGCCGTGTGCTTACTTGCAAAAGCTTCAGAAGGTTGGCTATGGCATCAACGACTTGGTCATGCTGGCAAGAGGAATCTGCACATGCTTGCAAAGAAGAAGCATGTCATTGGCATTAAGAATGTCAAATTCCTGAAGGATCACTTATGCGGAGCTTGTGAAGCTGGAAAGATGACAAAGGCCAAGCATCCAGCAAAGACTGTCATGACCACCACTCGACCATTTGAATTGCTTCACATGGATCTCTTTGGTCCTAACCATTATTCTGCAATTCTAAATGATGTGTCTCAATACGGCTTTGTTATTGTTGATGATTATTCTCGTTACACATGGGTGCACATTGTCACTTACAAACATGAAGTGCAGGAAGTCTTCAAACGATTTTCCTCGAGGGCTTCAACCAACTTTGGTGTGAAGATCAAGCACATCAGAACTGACAATGGGACCGAGTTGAAGAATTCCGGTCTTGATGGTTATCTTGATGAACTTGGTATTACTCATGAGTTATCTGCTCCTTATACTCCTCAGCAGAATGGCATCGTGGAGTGCAAGAACAGAATCCTTGCTGAAATGGCTCGCACAATGCTTGATGAATACAAGACACCTCGTCGCTTCTGGATTGAGGCAATTGATACTGCGTGCCACGTCATCAATAGGGTATATCTTCACAAATTATTCAAGAAAACTGCTTATGAACTCCTCACTGACAAAAAGCCCAAAGTGAGTTATTTCAAAGTCTTCGGTGCTAAATGTTGGATTAGATATTCTCATCACACTTCCAAATTCTCACTGAAAGCACATGAAGGTTTTGTGCTTGGTTATGGAAAGGACTCGCACACCTACAGAGTTTTCAACAACGTTCTTCACAAAGTTGTTGAAACTGTAGATGTGCGGTTCGATGAAACTAATGACTCACAAAGAGAGCACCTATCTTCTGTGATAGATGAACTAGCACCTAAGGATTCTATCAAGTTCAAGGCTACTAAGGATGTCATTCCTACCGAAGAATCTGCTGAAGAATTCATTCCAGGTCATGATGATCGCCGGGCTGGCGCACCTGAAGAAAATGCTCCTGAAGGGAATGCTGATCAAATTCCTCGAAGACAACCCACTCATCCTCGCATTGCTAACAAAGTGCAAATCGAGAAGATCATTGATGACATTGAAGCACCAGGTCCTCTCATTCGCTCAAAATCTTCACATTTATCTAACTTTTGTGGGCACTTTACTTTTGTCTCTATCTCAGAGCCCACTAAGGTAGATGAAGCATTTTTGGAGCCTGAGTGGATTCAGGCTATGCAAGAAGAATTACATCAGTTCGAGCTCAACAACGTCTAGGAACGGGTCAAACGTCCAGATCCTCGCAAGCACAACATCATTGGCACAAAATGGATCTACCGCAACAAGCAAGATGAAAATGGCCTTGTGGTGAGGAATAAGGCACGGCTTGTAGCTCAAGGCTACACACAGGTTGAAGGAATTGATTTTGATGAAACTTTTGCACCTATTGCTAGACTTGAGGCTATTCGCATATTACTTGCTTACGCTAACCATCATAATATCACTTTCTATCAAATGGATGTGAAAAGTGCATTCCTTAATGGTTAGCTTGAGGAAGAAGTATATGTTGCTCAACCCCCAGGTTTTGAAGATCCAAAGAATCCCGACAAAGTCTTCAAACTCAACAAGGCCCTGTATGGCCTCAAACAAGCCCCTTGGGCGTGGTATGATACTTTGAAGGAATTCCTCATGAAGAAAGGCTTCAAACCCGGTTCACTCGACGCAACTCTTTTCACAAAATCTTATGATGATGAATTGTTTGTGTGCCAAATATATGTTGATGATATTATCTTTGGCTCTATTGACCAACGTTATAGTGATGAATTTTCCTATATGATGAGTGAAGAATATCAAATGTCTATGATGGCAGAATTGAAATTCTTTTTAGGTCTTCAAATTCGTCAACAGCGCAATGGCATATTCATATCTCAGGAGAAATACCTCAAAGATGTATTGAGGAAATTCGGCATGCAAGACTGCAAAGGGGTCAAAATTCCAATGCCCACAAATGGTCATCTATGCACTGATGAAAATGGTAAAGACTTCGATCAAAAGGTATACCGCTCCATGATTGGCTCTTGATTGTACCTATGTGCATCTAGGCCGGATATTATGCTTAGTGTTTGCATGTGTGCCCGATTTCAAGCTACACCGAAGGAATCACACCATAAGGCTGTGAAGCATATTCTTCGATATCTAGCTCACACACCAACACTTGGATTATGGTATCCCAAGGGCTCTTCATTTGATCTCATTGGATATTCAGACTCTAACTATGCTGGCGATCGCATGGACCGCAAGTCAACATCAGGCACATGCCATTTCCTCGGATGATCTTTGGTCTGTTGGTCCTCGAAGAAACAGAACTGCGTATGACTCTCCACTGCAGAAGCTGAATACATTGTTGCTGGATCATGCTGTGCTCAATTACTATGGATGAAGCAAACACTCAAGGACTATGGCATCAACGTGAAGAATGTGCCTCTCTACTGCGACAATGAGAGCGCTATCAAGATTGCTCATAACCCAGTTCAGCACTCGAAGACAAAGCACATCCAGATTCGTCATCATTTTCTTCGTGATCATGTGTTGAAGGGCGATATCTCCATCGACCACGTAAGCACTGAAGATCAGCTGGCCGATATCTTCACTAAGCCCTTGGATGAGAAGAGATTTAGCAAGTTGCGGTGTGAGCTAAATATCCTAGAATCTTCGAATGTTCTCTGAAATGGACACTCATCCTAACACTTATGTTGAGTTGATGACTTAAATGCGCAACACACGATGTAACGTTTTTCTTCAATCAATGAAGACTAACCCTCTAAGTGTGAAGAAATTAACAAAGAAATTGACTCTCAGAGCCCTACGACAATTGTACGCGGTGTCTGAAGTCAGCTTTCTATACGGTGGGTTACGCCACCACAAAAAGTTGAAAATCTTAAAATTTGAGTTTTTCCTTAGTTTTTGAAATTCCTCAGTTTGTCAAATTCTTAAACATGCAATGTCTTCACTATTTCCGTCGTTCTTCTGTTGGAAATATGCCCTAGAGGCAATAATAAAAGGATTATTATTATTATTTCCTTGTTCATGATAATTGTCTTTTATTCAAGATCGTGTAGTTCGTTTTGCTAGAGCTTTTCCAATGTCAAGTATCTCTTCCTTAGACCATGAGATCGTGTAACTCCCGGATACCGTAAGAGTGCTTTGGGTGTACCAAATGTCACAACATAACTGGGTTACTATAAAGGTGCACTACAGGTATCTCCGAAAGTGTCTATTGGGTTGACACGGATCGAGACTGGGATTTGTCACTCCGTATGACGGAGAGGTATCTCTGGGCCCACTCGGTAATGCATCATCACAATGAGCTCAAAGTGACCAAGTGTTTGGTCACGGGATCATGCATTACGGTACGAGTAAAGTGACTTGCCGGTAACGAGACTCAACGAGGTATTGGGATACCGATGATCAAGTCTCGGGCATGTAACGTACCGAATGACAAAGGGAATTGTATACGGGGTTGTTCGAATCCTCGACATCGCGGTTCATCCGGTGAGATCATCGAGGAGCATGTGGGAGCCAACATGGGTATCCAGATCCCGCTGTTGGTTATTGGCCGAGAGCCGTCTCGGTCATGTCTACGTGTCTCCCGAACCCGTAGGGTCTACACACTTAAGGTTCGGTGACGCTAGGGTTGTATGAATATGAGTATGCAGTATACCGAATGTTGTTCGGAGTCCTGGATGAGATCCCGGACGTCACGAGGAGTTTCGGAATGGTCCAGAGGTAAAGAATTATATATAGGAAGTGGTATTTCGGCCATGGGGAAAGTTTCGGGGTCACCCGGTATTGTACCGGGACCACCGGAAGGGTCCCAGGGGTCCACCGGGTGGGGCCACCCATCCCGGAGGGCCCCATGGGCTGAAGTGGGAGGGGAGCCAGCCCATAGTGGGCTGGTGCGCCCCCTAGGCCCACCCCCTGCGCCTAGGGTTGAAACCCTAGGGTGGGGGGCGCACCACATGCCTTGGGGGGCACTCCTCCCCCCTTGGCCGCCGCCCCCTTGGGAGATTGAATCTCCCAGGGCCGGCGCCCCCCCTGGGGGCCTATATAAAGGGAGGGTGGAGAGGGGCAGCCGCACCCTGAAGTCCTGGCACCCCCTCCCCCTGCTACACCTCTTTCTCCTCCGTCACGTGCTTGGCGAAGCCCTGCCGGAGTGCTGTTGTTCCACCACCACCACGCCGTTGTGCTGCTGCTGGAGCCATCATCATCAACCTCTCCTCCCCCCTTGCTGGATCAAGAAGGAGGAGACGTCACACGCACTGTACGTGTGTTGAACGCGGAGGTGCCGTCCGTTCGGCGCTAGGATCTCCGGTGATCTGAATCACGGCGAGTACGACTCCATCATCACCGCTCCATCTAACGCTTCCGTACGCGATCTACAAGTGGTATGTAGATGCAAACTCACTCCCTTGACTCGTTGCTTAGATGAACTCATAGATGGATCTTGGTGAAACCGTAGGAAAAATTTTAATTTTCTGCAACGTTCCCCAACAGTGGCATCATGAGCTAGGTTTATGCGTAGTTCTCTATTGCACGAGTAGAACACAATTTTGTTGTGGGCGTAGATCTTGTCAACTTGCTTGCCGCTACTAGTCTTATCTTGCTTCATCGGTATTGTGGGATGAAGCTGCCCGGACCAACCTTACACGTACGCTTACGTGAGACCGGTTCCACCGACTAACATGCACTAGTTGCATAAGGTGGCTGGCGGGTGTCTGTCTCTCCCACTTTAGTTGGAGCGGATTCAATGAAAAGGATCCTTATGAAGGGTAAATAAAAGTTGACAAAATCACGTTGTGGTTATTCGTAGGTAAGAAAACGTTCTTGCTAGAACCCAATTGCAGCCACGTAAAAGATGCAACAACAATTAGAGGACGTCTAACTTGTTTTTGCAGCAATTGTCATGTGATGTGATATGGCCAGAAGTTGTGATGAATGATGAATGGTATATTGTGATGTATGAGATCATGTTCTTGTAATAGGAATCACGACTTGCATGTCGATGAGTATGACAACCGGCAGGAGCCATAGGAGTTGTCTTTATTTTTTGTATGACCTGCGTGTCATTGAAGAACGCCATGTAAACTACTTTACTTTATTACTAAACGCGTTAGTCATAGAAGTAGAAGTAGTCGTTGGCGTGACAACTTCATGAAGACACGATGATGGAGATCATGATGATGGAGATCATGGTGTCATGCCGGTGAGAAGATGATGATGGAGCCCCGAAGATGAAGATCAAAGGAGCTATATGATATTGGCCATATCATGTCACTACTTTATATAATTGCATGTGATGTTTATTATGTTTTATGCATCTTGTTTACTTAGAACGACAGTAGTAAATAAGATGATCCCTTACAACAATTTCAAGAAGTGTTTTCCCCTAACTGTGCACCGTTGCTAAAGTTCGTCGTTTCGAAGCACCACGTGATGATCGGGTGTGATAAATCCTTACATTCACATACAACGGGTGTAAGATAGTTTTACACATGCAAAACACTTAGGGTTAACTTGACGAGCCTAGCATGTACAGACATGGCCTCGGAACACGGAGACCGAAAGGTCGAACACGAGTCGTATGGAAGATACGATCAACATGAGAATGTTAACCGACGATGACTAGTCCGTCTCACGTGATCATCGGACACGGCCTAGTCGACTCGGATCGTGTAACACTTAGATGACCAAGGGGATGTCAAATCTGAGTGGAAGTTCATTAAAATAATTTGATTAGATGAACTTAATTATCATGAACTTAGTCTTAAATCTTTGCAAAATATGTCTTGTAGATCAAATGGCCAACACTCATGTCAACATGAACTTCAATGCGTTCCTAGAGAAAACCAAGCTGAAAGATGATGGCAGCAACTATACGGACTGGGTCCGGAACCTTAGGATCATCCTCATAGCTGCCAAGAAAGCATATGTCCTTGAAGCACCGTTAGGTGAACCACCTGCTCTCCCAGCACTGCAAGACGATTTGAACGTTTGGCAGACACGTGCTGATGATTACTCCCTCGTTCAGTGCGGCGTGCTTTACAGCTTAGAACCGGGGCTCCAAAAGCGTTTTGAGCAACACGGAGCATATGAGATGTTCGAGGAGCTGAAACTAGTTTTCCAAGCTCATGCCCGGGTCGAGAGATATGAAGTCTCCGGCAAGTTCTATAGTTGTAAGATGGAGGAAAACAGTTCTGTCAGTGAGCATATACTCAAAATGTCTGGGTTGCACAGCCGCCTGTCCCAGCTGGACATTAACCTCCCGGATGAGGCGGTCATTGACAGAATCCTTCAGTCGCTCCCACCAAGCTACAAGAGCTTTGTGATGAACTATAATATGCAGGGGATGGTGAAGACCATTCCTGAAGTATTTTCAATGCTGAAGTCAGCAGAGGTTGAAATCAAGAAAGAACATCAAGTGTTGATGGTCAATAAGACCACTAAGTTCAAGAAGGGCAAGGGTAAGAAGAACTTCAAGAAGGACGACAAAGATGTTGTCGCGCCCGGTAAGCCAGTTGCCGGGAAGAAGTCAAAGAATGGACCCAAGCCTGAGACTGAGTGCTTTTATTGCAAGGGGAAGGGTCACTGGAAGCGGAACTGCCCCAAATACTTAGCGGATAAGAAGGCCGGCAACACTAAAGGTATATTTGATATACATGTAATTGATGTGTACCTTACCAGTACTCGTAGTAACTCCTGGGTATTTGATACCGGTGCCGTTGCTCATATTTGTAACTCACAGCAGGAGCTGCGGAATAAGCGGAGACTGGCGAAGGACGAGGTGACGATGCGCGTCGGGAATGGTTCCAAGGTCGATGTGATCGCCGTCGGCACGCTACCTCTACATTTACCTACGGGATTAGTTATAAACCTTAATAATTGTTATTTGGTGCCAAGTTTGAGCATGAACATTGTATCTGGATCTCGTTTGATACGAGATGGCTACTCATTTAAATCCGAGAATAATGGTTGTTCTATTTATATGAGAGATATGTTTTATGGTCATGCCCCTATGGTCAATGGTTTATTCATAATGAATCTCGAGCGTAATGTTACACATATTCATAGCGTGAATGCCAAAAGATGTAAAGTAGATAATGATAGTCCCACATACTTGTGGCACTGCCGCCTTGGTCACATTGGTGTCAAGCGCATGAAGAAGCTCCATGCTGATGGACTTTTGGAGTCTCTCGATTATGAATCATTTGACACATGCGAACCATGCGTCATGGGCAAGATGACCAAGACTCCGTTCTCTGGAACAATGGAGCGAGCAACCAACTTGTTGGAAATCATACATACCGATGTGTGCCGTCCAATGAGCGTTGAGGCTCACGGAGGATATCGTTATGTTCTCACTCTCACTGATGACTTGAGTAGATATGGGTATGTCTACTTGATGAAACACAAGTCTGAGACCTTTGAAAAGTTCAAGGAATTTCAGAATGAGGTAGAGAATCAACGTGACCAAAAGATAAAATTCTTACAATCGGATCGTGGAGGAGAATATTTAAGTCACGAATTTGGTACACACTTAAGAAAATGTGGAATCGTTTCACAACTCATGCCGCCTGGAACACCTCAGCGTAACGGTGTGTCCGAACGTCGTAATCGCACTCTATTGGATATGGTGCGGTCTATGATGTCTCTTGCCGATTTACCGCTATCATTTTGGGGATACGCTCTAGAGACAACTACATTCACTTTAAATAGGGCACCGTCTAAATCCGTTGAGACGACACCGTATGAATTATGGTTTGGGAAGAAACCTAAGCTGTCGTTTCTAAAAGTTTGGGGATGCGATGCTTATGTCAAGAAACTTCAACTTGGAAAGCTCGAACCCAAGTCGGAAAAATGCGTCTTCATAGGATACCCTAAAGAAACCATTGGGTATACCTTCTACTTAAGATCCGAGGGCAAGATCTTTGTTGCCAAGAACGGATCCTTTCTGGAAAAAGAGTTTCTCTCAAAAGAACTAAGTGGGAGGAAAGTAAAACTCGATGAAGTACTACCTCTTGAACAGGATAGCAGTACAGCTCAGGAAAATGTTCCTGTGATGCCTACACCAACTGAAGAGGAAATTAATGATGATGATCAAGGTACTTCGGATCAAGTTGCTACTGAACTTCGTAGGTCCACAAGGACACGTTCCGCACCAGAATGGTACGGCAACCCTGTCCTGGAAATCATGTTGTTAGACAACGGTGAACCTTCGAACTATGAAGAAGCAATGGCGGGCCCAGATTCCAACAAATGGCTAGAAGCCATGAAATCCGAGATAGAATCCATGTATGAAAGCAAAGTATGGACTTTGACTGACTTGCCCGATGATCGGCGAGCGATAGAAAACAAATGGATCTTTAAGAAAAAGACGGACGCGGATGGTAATGTCACCATCTATAAAGCTCGACTTGTCGCTAAGGGTTATCGGCAAGTTCAAGGGATTGACTACGATGAGACTTTCTCTCCCATAGTGAAGCTTAAGTCCGTCTGAATCATGTTAGCAATTGCCGCATACGATGATTACGAGATATGGTAGATGGACGTCAAAACGGCATTCCTCAACGGTTATCTTAAGGAAGAGCTGTATATGATGCAGCCGGAAGGTTTTGTCGATCCTAAGAACGCTAACAAAGTATGCAAGCTCCAGCGATCCATTTATGGGCTGGTGCAAGCATCTCGGAGTTGGAACATTCGCTTTGATGAGATGATCAAAGCGTTTGGGTTTATGCAGACTTATGGAGAAGCCCGCGTTTACAAGAAAGTGAGTGGGAGCTCTGTAGCATTTCCCATATTATATGTAGATGACATACTTTTGATGGGAAATGATATAGAATTCTTGGACAACATTAAGGCCTACTTGAATAAGTGTTTTTCAATGAAGGACCTTGGAGAAGCTGCTTACATATTAGGCATCAAGATCTATAGGGATAGATCGAGACGCCTCATAGGTCTTTCACAGAGCACATACCTTGATAAGATTTTGAAGAAGTTCAAAATGGATCAGTCCAAGAAAGGGTTCTTGCCTGTATTGCAAGGTGTGAGATTGAGCTCGGCTCAATGCCCGACCACGGCAAAAGATAAAGAAGAGATGAGCGTCATCCCCTATGCCTCAGCCATAGGATCTATTATGTATGCCATGCTGTGTACCAGACCTGATGTAAACCTTGCCGTAAGTTTGGTAGGGAGGTACCAAAGTAATCCCGGCAAGGAACACTGGACATCGGTCAAGAATATCATGAAGTACCTGAAAAGGACAAAGGACATGTTTCTCGTTTATGGAGGTGACGAAGAGCTCGTCGTAAAGGGTTACGTCGACGCTAGCTTCGACACAGATCTGGATGACTCTAAGTCACAAACCGGATATGTGTATATGTTGAATGGTGGAGCAGTAAGCTGGTGCAGCTGCAAGCAGAGCGTCGTGGCGGGATCTACATGTGAAGCGGAGTACATGGCAGCCTCGGAGGCAGCGCATGAAGCTATTTGTGTGAAGGAGTTCATCACCGACCTAGGAGTCATACCCAATGCGTCGGGGCCGATCAAACTCTTCTGTGACAACACTGGAGCTATTACCCTTGCCAAGGAGCCTAGGTTTCACAAGAAGACCAGGCACATCAAGCGTCGTTTCAACTCCATCCGCGAAAATGTTCAAGATGGAGACATAGATATTTGCAAAGTACATACGGATCTGAATGTCGCAGATCCGTTGACTAAACCTCTCTCGCGAGCAAAACATGATCAACACTAGTACTCTATGGGTGTTCGATTCATCACAATGTAACTAGATTATTGACTCTAGTGCAAGTGGGAGACTGTTGGAAATATGCCCTAGAGGCAATAATAAAAGGATTATTATTATTATTTCCTTGTTCATGATAATTGTCTTTTATTCATGCTATAACTGTATTATCCGGAAATCGTAATACACGTGTGAATACATAGACCATAACATGTCCCTAGTGAGCCTCTAGTTGACTAGCTCGTTGGTCGACAGATAGTCATGGTTTCCTGACTATGGACATTAGATGTCATTGACAACGGGATCACATCATTAGGAGAATGATGTGATGGACGAGACCCAATCCTAAGCATAGCACAAGATTGTGTAGTTCGTTTTGCTAGAGCTTTTCCAATGTCAAGTATCTCTTCCTTAGACCATGAGATCGTGTAACTCCCGGATACCGTAAGAGTGCTTTGGGTGTACCAAACATCACAACGTAACTGGGTGACTATAAAGGTGCACTACAGGTATCACCGAAAGTGCCTGTTGGGTTGACACGGATCGAGACTGGGATTTGTCACTCCGTATGACGGAGAGGTATCTCTGGGCCCACTCGGTAATGCATCATCACAATGAGCTCAAAGTGACCAAGTGTTTGGTCACGGGATCATGCATTACGGTACGAGTAAAGTGACTTGCCAGTAACGAGACTCAACGAGGTATTGGGATACCGATGATCAAGTCTCGGGCATGTAACGTACCGAATGACAAAGGGAATTGTATACGGGGTTGTTCGAATCCTCGACATCGCGGTTCATCCGATGAGATCATCGAGGAGCATGTGGGAGCCAACATGGGTATCCAGATCCCGCTGTTGGTTATTGCCCGAGAGCCGTCTCGGTCATGTCTACGTGTCTCCCGAACCCGTAGGGTCTACACACTTAAGGTTCGGTGACGCTAGGGTTGTATGAATATGAGTATGCAGTATACCGAATGTTGTTCGGAGTCCCGGATGAGATCCCGGACGTCACGAGGAGTTTCGGAATGGTCCGGAGGTAAAGAATTATATATAGGAAGTGGTATTTCGGCCATCGGGAAAGTTTCGGGGTCACCCGGTATTGTACCGGGACCACCGGAAGGGTCCCGGGGGTCCACCGGGTGGGGCCACCCATCCCGGAGGGCTCCATGGGCTGAAGTGGGAGGGGAGCCAGCCCATAGTGGGCTGGTGCGCCCCCCTAGGCCCACCCCCTGCGCCTAGGGTTGAAACCCTAGGGTGGGGGGGCGCACCACATGCATTGGGGGGCACTCCTCCCCCCTTGGCCGCCGCCCCCTTGGGAGATTGAATCTCCCAGGTCCGGCGCCCCCCCTGGGGGCCTATATAAAGGGAGGGGGAGAGGGGCAGCCGCACCCTGAAGTCCTGGCGCCCCCTCCCCCTGCTACACCTCTTTCTCCTCCGTCACGTGCTTGGCAAAGCCCTGCCGGAGTGCTGCTGTTCCACCACCACCACGCCGTTGTGCTGCTGCTGCTGGAGCCATCATCATCAACCTCTCCTCCCCCCTTGCTGGATCAAGAAGGAGGAGACTTCACACGCACTGTACGTGTGTTGAACGCGGAGGTGTCGACCGTTCGGCGCTAGGATCTCCGGTGATCTGAATCACGGCGAGTACGACTCCATCATCACCGCTCCATCTAACGCTTCCGTACGCAATCTACAAGTGGTATGTAGATGCAAACTCACTCCCTTGACTCGTTGCTTAGATGAACTCATAGATGGATCTTGGTGAAACCGTAGGAAAATTTTTAATTTTCTGCAACGTTCCCCAACATCTTCTTCATTATATATATATATATATATATATATATATATATATATATATATATATATATATATATATATATATATATATGTATATGTATATATATATGAGTTTATGTCCTCTATAGCATTTACTTATTGCTAATTCTTCAAGTTGACTTTTTCTGCTAAGTGAATGTGATCGGACCCTTCCCCCTCTATGCTAAACTCAACCTAATCTTTTCACAAATCCTTCATATGCGTTCTAATTTGAAACACGTTCAAAATCTTCACTGTGTCCTTGACAGCTGAAGAAATTGCGAATGGAAACTTAAAATAACCTTATCTGAATTTTTAGTTTTGCCGCTCAAACCGTTCCGCATCCCACGATAATACTTATCTATTAACCCACGATCCTACAAGATCGCCACCTCACAGTACGTGGGTGACACATGTCACATGAATGAGAAGGGCCAGGGGCACGTTCGTCCGAAATCTTCGAGCGTATAGTTTTTCACTGCCACTATAAATACCCCTGCCTCTTCCTCACTTCACTTTTACTTCGCTCAACCTCACCCCCGCTCGAGCTTCCCAAACCCTAGCGCCGCCGCTACGTCATCATCGCCGGTGAGGAAGAGCTTCACTGCCTCGACCTCATCACCGTCGGACTCGCGTCGGTTGCGAATTTCTTCACTCCGCCGCCGCCGTAGTTGTCTTCCTCTGCCGAGTTAGGGCGTGGAAGATCTGAACGGACGAACTTCACTTCTACACTTCCCAGTTTGTCGTGTTCTTCATCAAGGGGTAATTAAAAGTTACTTTTACTACCCGCTTTGATTCATGTGTTTTTCTTGAAAATCTTCAAAGGTGTTTATTCTTCAAATCTTCACACACTAAACACCTCACATGTAATCTGTTCTTGATTCATTTCTCTAAGCAACGATTTTCTTCAAGATTCCTCAATTGTGTGGATTTTCAAATCTGTACAACTCTGGAACCTAAGATTAAGAACGCTTAGTGAAATTCTTCAAGACTCATCTGGTCAAATTCCTCAAACCTATTCTTTTTGAAAATCTTCTGAGAATGCATATGACCTCTCCAAATTCCTCGCAACTATACTCTGTTCACAGGTACACATGTCCGCTGCTGAATCACTAGGTTCTCATCAACTTAACTCATTTGCAGCGTTCCTCGAAGAAAAGTTGCATACCTCTTCAGAAACTTTAGTTGTTCATATTCTTCAGCTGAAGAAAATGGGTGATGGTAAGAAGCCACAGAAGGGAGGAAAGAGGCATGAGGTCAATACTGCGTTTGAAATCCCTGAGGACATTTCTGCTGGATACTGACTCCTGATGAGGCCAAGTTTGCCAAGGATGACAAGAATCAGCGCAAGGTGTGCATACAACGGATAGAGAGGAGATGGGCACGAGAATGGAGGGAGTACAGGTATGTTACTCCCGAGTACATGAAGAAATTCGCGCTCAACCCTCCATGCTCAAGACCTCCATTGGCACCTGGCCAACTGGCGGATCCCACCAGCCTCAAGCACGGTGAGGACTATGCTAATGAATGGGCAAGGGGCCAGGCCAAACTGACCAAACAAGAAAAGGAAGCAGTGAGGAAATTCAATGAAGACTCTGTTGCTGCTGCTAACGCTGCTCAGGCCTCTACGAGTAAACCCAGGAAGGCGATGCCTAAGAAGCCTGCTCATAAGTCAAGTGCTTCTCCTTCAATGCCCTCACGGCCAAGCTCCTCAGCAATGCCCTCAAGGCCAGAATCTTTTAAGCCCTCACGGCAAATTCCTCAGTCTGCTCCTCCTCCTCCAAAGTCCTCAGTTCCTCCTCCAAAGTCCTCGGTTCCTCCAACAAAGTCTTCAGCTGCTCCTACAAAATCCTCTGCACCTGTGCATCTCGCCACGTGCCAAAGGACTATTGGCATCTCTATTGCCTCAGGAGCATCTGCAAGCTCCACTGCTGCACCAAGTTCCTCAGCCGGTCCATCTCTGCTGAAGAAAAAGGCCACTGGTGGACGAGGCCTTCGACCAAGTCCTCAGAAGAAGCAGGTTGCCTTCCAAATCCCCTTTGATGATGATGAGGCTGATGATGAAGAACTTGTCGAAATCATCAGGGACAGGCAAGCCAGGGCCGCTAGAGCCAAAGGCAGCAATATGCCACTACTTCTGGATCCAAAGTTGATCCTCGATTTCATTGACTTATGGCACAAGGACTCTACTACACCTTTTCCGGAGATGAACCTCACTCCTGGTCAAAGTCATGTTCTAACTCACTTCGTTGAGGAAGAGAAGTGGAAATATGAACAAGGCCGAAAACTGAAGAAAGCGCAGTACAAGAAACAACGCTACCTCAAGGACAATGTCCTCACTCTTACCCCTGAACAACTCATTGCTTTACAAACTAAAATCAAGCAACTGAGTGATGATTTCAATTGGTACTATGCTGATTGGAAGGGAGCAAAGGTTCGATTCGTCAATTTGACAAAGACATTTACTTCAACTGCCACTGCTCCGGTGCACGTTGAAATTCCTCAGGCTGAAGCATCTGCTCAGCCTACTGAAGAACATGCCAGCACCGCTGATGTCAGTCAGGCTGCTGAAGAAAATGAGAGTACCAGGGCTGATGACTCCATTCCAGCCTCTAAAGAAATTGCCAGGGCATCCACTAGTGGTGCGCCTGAAGAAAATGAAGAAGTCAGGGCAACTGCAACAGTTGCGCCTGAAGAAAATGAACCAAAGTCCTATGCACCTCCTACGCCTACACCAGCTCCGATCCTTCCATCAGCATTAGATGTGAAGAAGACCAAGGCTGCAGAGCACGCAACAATGAAAAAGAGGAAGGCATCAGCTTCATCAGATTCTTCAGCTCTGAAGAAAATGAAGCCTTTGACAAGTTCAACTGAAAATCCAATTGATGTCGTTCCTGTTTCTTACATGCCATCAAAGGACCTTGTTCCTTTTGGTGAAGATTATGTGATTCCCAAGGAATCCGATGAAGAAACTCCTTCTGCTGCTTCGACAGAGCAGTTGGATGAAGAAATTGAAGTGGATAGAATCCCTTCAACCCCAGTCATCTCCTCACCTATGCCTCAGCTCATTGCTTAAGAGGCAGGTCTTGAAGAAATGGAAGATGAGGATGTGGACATCGGCTGTACCACACCCGTAATGAATGATGACTTCTGGGAAAGTCAGCACTCCAACTCTCCGTTGTTCACTCCTCTCTAAGCAATTCTTCAGTCCCCAGCATCTACTGAAGTGCAGATGGGATCTGATGAACCTCGTGCAACCCCGTCCGTCCATGAAGAAATTCTAGCCACTAGTGCTGAAGAAAATGTGAATGAAGAATTAATGACCCAGGCTGCAGCTGCAGAAGAGCATGAAATTCCTCAGCATGAGGAACCTGAGATTGCGATTCCTGAGGTGGTAATGCAGATCACTGACACCCCTCAACCCAAGCCAAAGGATCCCTTCTCCAAGAAGCCAAAATTCAAGGCTGATGATTTCTTCGGCGAGCGTGTATTCTTCACTGAATTCACCCCATATGACAATGCTTGTCTTAGAAGGAAGCGTTTCTGGACTACCAGCCAGGCCAACTTCTATTCCTCAGTTCTCTTTGACAAGGACAAAGTCTTCGACCACCAGCACATTCCTCACGTGGACATGGAATCTATGCCTTGCTTCACGCCGGTCCTCAGTATGCTTCATAATGCAGGTTTGCTTAACTTTTGCACTGACATCATTGACTGGAATGGAGAGCTAATTCTTCAATTCTATGCAACGCTACATATCACTGGTGAAGCACATGACATCAACTCCTGGGTGTTGGATTGGATGACCGTAAACACTCATTACAAGGCAACAGCCTCTGAATTGCTTTGTGCCTTGCCAATCAGTCCTCCACCAGAAGGTGCTCGTTGTCTGTATGATGAGCCTGAACTCACTGACCACTATATGCAAGTGCTCATGAAGCCACTGAAGCCTGGACAAGTCCAAAGGACCAAATTCCTAGTGAAGGAATTGTTGTATGTGCCAAGGACCATCTATCGCATTCTGATGAAGACTATCTGTCCAATCAAAGGTCATGACTCCTCTGATGAAGAAATTGTGGGGATGATGAAGAATATGCTCTTCAACATCATGCATGGCATCCCTATCAATTACCATGATTTCTTCATGAGGACTCTTGCTAATGTTACACTTTCACCATTTGAGGTGAAGCCTTATGCTCCATGGATCATGAGATTCCTCAGAACAAGGTCTTCACTCAACTACAAGGCTGACAATCTTAACCATGGCAGCTACTTGCCCCTGATTGAAGTCCTCAAACGGACATATTCCTCAACTGAAGAAAAGGGCAAGGCACCTGTTGTTATCGATGAAGGCACTCGTCCATTGGATGGTCAGTTCCGCAAAGCTGCATCTTACTCCACCAATGATGACTCTTCCACACATGATTCTGCTGCCAATGCTCCCAAGTCAAGTCCTCAAGCTACTGCTCCTCGTGTGATGACTGGCCGTGAGCTGCTCCTAAGTCTTCACTAGAAGGTCGATCGGAACCACAAATGGGTTAAGCGTCGGTTTGGCTCTATTCTTCACAACATGACCTCTACACATAATGCAGTGAAGAAAAACCATCACTACCTCCATGAAGTGTTTGATCGCACCTGGGCTATTCTGTCACATCTGTATGGTGAAGAAGATCTGAAGCAAATGGGTTTCAAAGAAGACTTTGACTGGTCTACTCCTCCGCCGAAGAAGCTCAAGAAGGTCAAGGTTCCTCCTTTGGTCGCAAATTCATATTCCTCATCCCGCGACATGGATGAGTTCGAAGACTTGGACGACACTGCAGCAGGCCCTACATCGACTCAAGACCCCAATAACATTGGCGCTCCTCCATCTTCATGATATTCTTCAGGGGCATTAGTCCTCATTTTCAACCCTTTTGGTCATTCGATGACAAAGGGGGAGAAATTTGAGTTAGTCTTCAAGCGGGTCTATCCTATATGGGCGTTTTTTGCTAAGTTACAACTCTCGTTCTTCTGATGACTTTGCTGGATCGAGTTGTAATCTTAAACTCTATGGTGATCTAATACTTCTGTTGAGTTCTTCTGCATGCTTATTCCTCATTAATGTTAATGCACGCATGCTGAATTACATCAGTCACCATATTTCATCATGCATTTCAAATTCTTCATGTTATATGTCAAATGCGTGTATGAATTACAAGGTATAGGGGGAGATCTCCATGATTATACTCTTCAAGTGTGCATTGCTTCAAAAGCAAATTCCTCACTATGCACATATTCAGGGGGAGTTCTTCTATATCTTGCAATCAAATTCCTCAATATCAGTATTTACACTTCATATGTTTATCCCCGTTGAAAACTTAACCTATATTGTCATCAATCACCAAAAAGGGGGAGATTGTAGGTGCATCTAGTGCCCCTTAGTGATTTTGGTGTATTGAAGACTTATAGGTTAAGAGACTAATACGTTTGTGAGTGTACACAGGTCTATAAGTCTATGAGGAGTTTTTTATTTACAGAGAAAGTCGACCCCTAAAAATGAAGTTCTTCGACTGAAGACTTTGGATCTCTGAAGACTTTCTGAAGACTTTGAAAGTGAAGAAATTGGTGTGACCTTGAAGACTTGGTAATCATTCAAGGAACATGAAGCATGAAGACTCTTGTTTTTACTGTTTATTTTCTCTTTCTTGAGTCATAGGAAACACCGTACTGTTAAAGGGGGTCGAGGAAATACTAAGGAAAAATTTCCATGTGATGCTCAACTCAAAATCCTACACCTACCAATCCTTTCGAGTGAAGCCATTGGAAATCTCGCACAGTTCAGTCATATTCTTCAGTGACAGAGACGAAGTTCTTCTGGTCTCTGAGGAATTTTTTCTGACTGAGGAGTTAGGAATTCGCCAGTGCGGATTGCCTACAAAGTGAGGAACATGATAGCCCTGAGGTATTTGAGAGTTAAATATTCCGACCGTTGTTGTGCTACGCGCCAGCTGTCCCAAAATATCTACCCACCTAATGGTCATATCAGTCAAGGGCATTTATGTCTTATCATGTCGGGCTGCTCCCCGGCTATAAATAGCCGCCCCCCTACAACCACTAGTTGGTTGGCTGCTCCGAGAGAAACTGACACTTGTCATTTGAGAGCAACCCAACCTCCGAGGACTTTGAGTGAAAATCATCAAGTGAGGAAATCCCAAACCCAAACCTACAAAACCCCAAAGTGATTGAGCATCACTGAAGAGATTGATCCTACGTGGATCCGACACTTGTTTCCTTTGAAGACTGTGCTTCTTCCAGACGGTTAGGCGTCAAGGTCTAGAGCATCCAAGAGGAATTGTGGATCACCAAGTAACCGGGTTTGTGAAGGTTCGGAAGTCACCTGAAGACTTACCACGAGTGATTGGGCGAGGTCTGTGTGACTTTAGCTCAAGGAGAATACGGTGAGGACTGTGTGTCCGGGACTGGGTGTCCTCGAGTTTAAATACTCAGCCGCTCCAACTAGATGTACAACTGAGACAGCAGTTGGAACTGGTCTACCAAATCATTGTCTTCACCGAGCTTACTGGTTCTATTTCCTCAACTCTTTCATTTCCTCATCTCTGTTGTTGTGTGCTTGTTCATATCTGTTTGAAGACTTTGACTTAAGACTTTCTCAATTTCCTCAGTTCAATTTCTTCAGTCTGTCCGTCTTCATCTTGTGTTATCCTGTGTTTACGCTTTCTATACTCTGAGCTTGTCTTCATTTCATCATGATGACTATGCGTGTGTTCTGCTATGTTTACTTTTGAGTACTTATTCTGCTGCAAGTAGTTCTTCATTTAGAATTTTCCTCACCAGCAAATTCCTGAGTGAAGAATTCATAAAAATCGCCTATTCACCCCCCCTCTAGTCGATATAACGCACTTTCACTCTCCTCTAGTGGTGTTATGTGAACATCGACTACATGACACTTCACCATTATTTGGGCCTAGAGGAAGGCATTGGGAAGTAATAAGTAGATGATGGGTTGCTAGAGTGACAGAAGCTTAAACCCTAGTTTATAAGGTTCTTCGTAAGGGGTTGATTTGGATCCATATGTTTCATGCTATGGTTAGGTTTACCTTAATACTTCTTTTGTAGTTGCGGATGCTTGCAATAGGAGTTAATCATAAGTGGGATGCTTATCCAAGAAAGGGTGGTACCCAAGCATCGGTCCACCCACATATCAAATTATCAAAGTACCGAACGTGAATCATATGAGCGTGATGAAAACTAACTTGACGATAATTCCCATGTGTCCTCGGGAGCGCTTTTCTCATTATAAGAAATTCTCCAGGCTTGTCCTTTGCTACAAAAAGGATTGGGCCACCTTGCTGCACCTTATTTACTTGCATTGCTTGTTACCCGTTACAAATTATCTTATCACAAAACTATATGTTACCTACAATTTCAGTGCTTGCAGAGAATACCTTACTGAAAACCGCTTGTCATTTCCTTCTGCTCCTCATTGGGTTCGACACTCTTACTTATTGAAAGGACTACGATAGATCCCCTATACTTGTGGGTCATCAAGACTCTTTTCTAGCGCCGTTGCCGGGGAGTGAAGCGCCTTTGGTGAGTGGAACTTGGTAAGGAAACATTTATATAGTGTGCTGAATTTTTTTTGTCACTTGTTACTATGGAAACTAATCCTTTGAGGGGCTTGTTCGGGGCATCTTAGCCCCGACCAGTAGATCAAAGAGTTGCTCCTCAACCTACTGAACCTACTGAAATTGTTTACTTTGAGATTCCTTTGGGTATGATAGACAAACTGCCAGCTAATCCTTTTGCAGGAGATGGAACATTGCATCCTGATTTACACCTTATCTATGTGGATGAAGTTTGTGGATTATTTAAGCTTGCAGGTATTCCCGATGATGTTGTTAAGAGGAAGGTCTTCCCTTTATCTTTGAAGGGAGATGCATTGACATGGTACAGACTATGTGATGATACGGGATCTTGGAACTATAAACGAATGAAATTGGAATTTCACCAGAAGTTCTATCCTATGCATCTTGTTCATCATGATCGTAATTACATATATAATTTCTGGCCTCACGAAGGAGAAAGCATCGCTCAAGCTTGGGGGAGGCTTAAGTCAATGTTATATTCATGCCCCAATCATGAGCTCTCAAGAGAAATGATTATTCAAAAAAAATATGCTCGGCTTTCTCTCAATGATCGCACCATGCTTGATACTTCCTGTGTTGGTTCTTATATGCTGAAGACTACTGAATTCAAGTGGGATTTATTGGAAAGAATTAAACACAACTCTGAATATTGGGGTTCCGACGATGGTAAGGAGTCAGGTATGACACCTAAGTTTGATTGTGTTAAATCTTTTATGGATACCGATGCTTTTCGTGGATTTAGCGCTAAATATGGACTTGACTCTGAGATAGTAGCTTCTTTCTGTGAATCTTTTGCTACTCACGTTGATATCCCTAAGGAGAAGTGGTTTAAATATAATCCTGCCACTGAAGTAAAAGTAGTTGCACCTATTACAGTTGAAGAAAAAATTATCACTTATAATGATCCTATTGTTCCTACTACTTATGTTGAGAAACCACCTTTTCCTGTTAGAATAAAGGATCATGCTAAAGCTTTAATTGTTGTTCGTAAGAGTAATACTAGAACATATATACCTCCTGAGCAAATTAAAGTTGAACCTAGTATTGCTATGGTTAAAGATATCTTGGATGATAATATAGATGGGCATGTTATTTACTTCTGTGGTGAAACTACTAATATTGTTAAACCAGATGCTAAGATACATAGACCTGTGGTAGGCATGCCTGTTATTTCTGTTAAAATAGGAGATCATTGTTATCATGGCTTATGTGATATGGGCGCTAGTGCTAGTGCAATACCTCATTCCTTATATGACGAAATTATGCATGATATTGCACCCGCTGAAATAGAAGGTATTGATGTTACAATTAAGCTTGCCAATAGAGATACTATTTCACTAGTTGGGATTGTTAGAGATGTTGAAGTCTTGTGTGGGAAAGTTAAATATCCTGCTAATTTTCTTGTTCTTGGCTCCCCACAAGATAGCTTTTGTCCCATTATATTTGGTAGACCCTTCTTGAATACTGTTAATGCTAAGATTGATTGTGAAAAGGATGTTGTCACAATTGGCTTGGGGGATATGAAACATGAGTTTAATTTTGCTAAATTTCGTAGACAACCCCATGATAAAGAATTGCCTAGTAAGGATGAAATTATTGGTCTTGCTTCTATTGTCGTGCCTCCTACTGATCCGTTAGAACAATATTTGCTAGACCATGAAAATGATATGTTTATGAATGAAAGAAGGGAGATAGATGAATTATTCCTTAAATAGGGTCCTATTCTGAAACATAACTTGCCTGTTGAAATCCTAGGGGATCCCCCTCCACCCAATGGTGATCCCGCTTTTGAGCTCAAACCATTACCTGATAATCTTAAATATGCTTATCTTGATGAAAAGAAGATATATCCTGTTATTATTAGTGCTAACCTTTCAGAGCAAGAAGAGGAAAGATTATTGAAAACTATGAAGAAGCACCGTGCTGCTATTGGATATACTCTGGATGATCTTAAGGGCATTAGTCCCACTCTATGCCAACACAAAATTAAATTGGACGAAGGTTCCAAACAAGTTAGAGATCATCAACGACGGTTGAATCCTAAGATGAAAGAAGTGGTAAGAAAGGAGATACTAAAGCTCCTTGAGGCAGGTATAATTTATCCAGTTGCTGATAGTGATTGGGTAAGTCCTGTCCATTGCGTCCCTAAGAAGGGAGGTATTACTGTTGTTCCTAATGATAAAGATGAATTGATCCGGCAAAGAATTATTACAGGTTATAGGATGGTAATTGATTTCCGTAAATTAAATAAAGCTACCAAGAAAGATCATTACCCTTTACCTTTTATGGATCAGATGATAGAAAGACTATCCAAACATACACATTTCTGCTTTCTAGATGGTTATTCTGGTTTCTCTCAAATACATGTGTCGTCGGAGGATCAATCAAAAACTACTTTTACTTGCCCTTTCAGTACTTTTGCTTACAGACATATGCCTTTTGGTTTATGTAATGCAACTGCTACCTTTCAAAGATGTATGACGGCTATATTCTCGGACTTTTGTGAAAAGATTTGTGAGGTATTCATGGATGACTTCTCCTTTTATGGATCCTCTTTTGATGATTGCTTGAGTAACCTTGATCGAGTTTTGTAGAGATGTGAAGACACTAGTCTCGTCTTGAATTGGGAAAAGTGCCACTTTATGGTTAATGAAGGCATTGTATTGGGGCATAAAATTTTTGAAAGAGGTATGAAGTTGATAAAGCTAAAGTTGATGCTATTGAAAAGATGTCGTGTCCCAGTGACATTAAAGGTATAAGAAGTTTCCTTGGTCATGCCGGTTTTTATAGGAGGTTCGTTAAGGACTTTTCTACAATCTCTAGGCCTCTGACCAATTTATTGCAAAAAGATATTCCTTTTGTCTTTGATGATGATTGTGTAGAAGCATTTGAAATACTTAAGAAAGCTTTGATCACTACACCTATTGTTCAGCCACCTGACTGGAATTTACCCTTTGAAATTATGTGTGATGTTAGTGATTATGTTGTAGGTGTTGTTCTAGGGCAAATAGTTGATAAGAAATTAAATGTTATCCAGTATGCTAGTAAAACTCTTGATACTGCCCAGAGAAATTATGCTACTACTGAAAAAGATTTCTTAGTGGTTGTATTTGCATGTGATAAGTTCAGACCTTATATTGTTGATTCTAAAGTAACTATTCACACTGATCATGCTGCTATTAAATATCTTATGGAAAAGAAAGATGCTAAACCTAGACTGATTAGATGGGTTCCCTTGCTTCAAGAATTTGATTTGCATATTGTTGATAGAAAGGGAGCTGAGAACCCCGTTGCAGACAACTTGTCTAGGTTAGAGAATGTTCTTGATGACCCACTACCTATTGATGATAGCTTTCCTGATGAACAATTAGCGGTCATTAATGCTTCTCATACTACTCCATGGTATGTTGATTATGCTAATTACATTGTTACTAAATTTATACCACCTAGTTTCACATACCAGCAAAAGAAAAAGTTATTTTATGATTTAAGACATTACTTCTGGGATGACCCATACCTTTATAAAGAAGGAGTAGATGGTGTTATTCGATGTTGTGTACCTGAGCATGAACAGGAATAGATCCTACGCAAGTGTCACTCCGAACCATATGGAGGACACCACGCTAGAGATAGAACTGCACATAAGGTATTGCAATCCGGTTTTTATTGGCCTACTCTCTTCAAAGATGCCCATAAGTTTGTCTTGTCTTGTGATGAATGTCAAAGAATTGGTAATATTAGTAGACGCCAAGAAATGCCTATGAATTATTCTCTTGTTATTGAACCATTTGATGTTTGGGGCTTTGATTATATGGGACCTTTTCCTGCCTCTAATGGATATACACATATTTTAGTTGTTGTTGATTACGTTAATAAGTGGGTAGAAGCTATTCCAACTAGTAGTGCTGATCATAACACCTCTATTAAGATGCTTAAAGAAGTTATTTTTCCGAGGTTTGCAGTCCCTAGATATCTTATGACTGATGGTGGTTCACATTTTATTCATGGTGCTTTTCGTAAAATGCTTGCTAATTATGATGTTAATCATAGAATTGCATCTCCTTATCACCCACAGTCTAGTGGTCAAGTAGAATTGAGCAATAGAGAGCTCAAATTAATTTTGCAAAAGATTGTCAATAGATCTAGAAAGAATTGGTCCAAGAAACTTGATGATGCATTATGGGCCTATAGAACTGCATATAAAAATCCTATGGGTATGTCTCAGTATAAGATGGTTTATGGAAAAGCATGTCACTTACCTCTCGAACTTGAACATAAAGCATATTGGGCTATTAAAGAGCTCAATTATGACTTCAAACTTGCCGGTGAGAAGAGGTTATTTGATATTAGCTCACTTGATGAATGGAGAACCCAAGCATATGAGAATGCCAAGCTATTCAAAGAAAAAGTTAAGAGATGGCATGACAAAAGAATACAAAAGTGTGAGTTTAACGTAGGTGATTATGTGTTGCTATTCAACTCTCGTTTATGATTTTTTGCAGGAAAACTTCTCTCTAAGTGGGAACGTCCTTACGTTATCAAGGAGGTCTATCGTTCCGGTGCCATAAAAATCAACAACTTCGAAGGCACAAATCCGAAGGTGGTGAACGGTCAAAGAGTCAAACACTATATCTCAGGTAATCCTATAAATGTTGAAACTAATATTATTGAAACCATAACCCCGGAGGAATACATAAGGGACACTTTCCAGAGTGTTTGAGACTCCGAAAAGGAATAGGTATGTGGTACGGTAAGTAAACGGACTCCAAACAATTCTAATGGCAATTTTTCTCTGTTTTGGAATATTTAAGAATTTTAGGAAGCAAGAAGTAATCCGGGAAGGACACGAGACCTCCACCAGGGTGGGGGGCGCCCACCCTTACTGGGTGTGCCCCCCTATCTTGTGGGCACCTCGTGTGCCTCCCGGACTCTATTTTCTTGCACGTTACTTCTTTTGGTCGGTAAAAATTCATTATATAATCTCCCGAAAGTTTTGACCATCGTATCACGTAAAAATTCTCTATCTTTGTTTCGAGCTGTTTTTCTAACAGATTTAGAGCATCATGATGTCACCCTCCTCCAACAATGAAGACAGGGACGCTTGGCTATTGAAGATAGATCTGAAAAGAGAAGAACCGGAGGGGATCAACAAGGATGAAGGTATCAAGAAGGCCATGGAGGATCAAGCTCCGGCAGTGGAACAAGAAAACATCCCTCAACCTCTACCTAACATCTTTACCCCAACTGAGATTGAAGCTTTCAAGATGATTGAGTTAGCTCGCATACAAAACAAGTATCTCACACAGGAAAATAGTTTGTCGAAGGATCATATCGTCGCACTCAAGGGCATTATCCGCAAGTTGGAGGAGCTTTTACGCTCGATGTACGATTATCCACCATCATCATCACCACCTTCATCACCTCCGAGGACATAATCACATGGGTATGGGCACTCCCCTTGGCAACTGCCAAGCTTGGGGGAGGTGCCCCGGTATCGTATCACCATCACACTCCTATCTTTACTGTTTTACTTAGTTCAATCTTTTTAGTAATATCTTGATCTAATAGATTAAAGTTTTGGTATGAATTAGTTTTGAGTTTTGCTTTGTGATCCTTCTATGTAATCGAGTCCATGAGCTATATAATAAAGATTAGTGTTGAGTCAAGGGCTTTGCTATCCTGCTATGATCTTGAGAAAATAGAAATAATAAAAAGAAATAAAAGAGTTCATATTGATCTTATGTATAGTAATGACTTCACATATAAAGAGTATGACGCTTAAAAGTTGTTGAGAGTTGACGAACATAGTTTTGGTCATCGTTGCAATTAATATGAAGTAATAAAGAAAGAGAGGTTTTCACATATAAATATACTATCTTGGACATCTTTTATAATTGTGAGCACTCATTAAAGTATGACATGCTAAAGAGTTGATGTTGGACAAGGAAGACAACGTAATGGTTTATGTTTTCTCACATCTCAGTTAAAGTATATTGTCATGGATCGTCCAACATGTCGAGCTTACCTTTCCCCCTCATGCTAGCCAAATTCCTTGCACCAAGTAGAGATACTACTTGTGCTTCCAAATATCCTTAAACCCAGTTTTGCCATGAGAGTCCACCATACCTACCTATGGATTGAGTAAGATCCTTCAAGTAAGTTGTCATGTTGCAAGCAATAAAAATTGCTCTCTAAATATGTATGACTTATTAGTGCGGAGAAAATAAGCTTTATATGATCATGTGATATGGAAGTAATAAAAGCGACGGACTGCATAATAAAGGTTCATATCACAAGTGGTAATATAAAGTGACGTTCTTTTGCATTAAGATTTTGTGCATCCAACCCTAAAAGCACATGACAACCTCTGCTTCCCTCTGCGAAGGGCCTATCTTTTACTTTATGTCTTTACATTATGCAAGAGTCAAGGTGATCTTCACCTTTCCCTTTTTCATTTTATCCTTTGGCAAGCACCTCGTGTTGGAAAGATCCTGATATATATATCCAACTAGATGTAAGTTAGCATCAACTATTATTGTTGACATCACCCAAAGGTGAATACGTTGGGAGGCAACATTATAAGCCCCTATCTTTCTTGGTGTCCGATTAAAACTCCATAACCATAAGTATTGCGTGAGTGTTAGCAATTGTAGAAGACTATATGATAGCTGAGTATGTGGACTTGCTGAAAAGCTCTATTCTTGACTCTTTATTATGTTATGATAAATTGCAATTGCTTCAATGACTGAGATTATAGTTTGTTAGCTCTCAATGAAGTTTCTGAATCATACTTGACATTGTGAATAGATTGTTACTTGAGCATAAGAAATCATATGACAATATATATATGTTGTTGTTATAAGAATGATCATGATGCCCTCATGTACGTATTTTATTTTTTATTGACACCTCTATCTCTAAAGATGTGGACATATTTTTCGATTTCGGCTTCCGCTTGAGGACAAGCGAGGTCTAAGCTTGGGGGAGTTGATACGTCCATTTTGCATCATGCTTTTATATCGATATTTATTGCATTATGGGTTGTTATTACACATTATGTCACAATAATTATGGCTATTCTCTCTTATTTTACAAGGTTTATCATAAAGAGTGAGAATGCCGACAGCTAGAATTCTGGCTGGAAAAGGAGCAAATATTGGAAACCTATCCTGCATAGCTCCAAAAATCCTGAAACTCCACGGAAGTCATTTTTGGAATTAATAAGAATTGTTGAACAAAGAAAGTACCAGAGGGGGCCCACACCCTGGCAATGAGGGTGGGAGCACGCCCCCCCCCCTACTAGGCGCGCCCCTGTCTCGTGGGCCCCCTGGTGGCCCTCCGGTGCCCATCTTCTGCTATATGAATGCTTTTACCCTAGAAAAAATCATAGGCAAGCTTACGGGACGAAACTCCGCCGCCACGAGGCGGAACCAATCTAGGGCTCCGAGGGAGCTGTTCTGCCGGGGAAACTTCCTCCGGGAGGGGGAAATCATCACCATCGTCATCACCAACAATCCTCTCATCGGGAGGGGGTCAATCTCCATCAACATCTTCATCGGCACCATCTCCTCTCAAAACCCTAGTTCATCTCTTGTATCCAATCTTGTATCAAAACCACAAATTGGTACCTGTGGGTTGCTAGTAGTGTTGATTTACTCTTTGTAGTTGATGCTAATTGGTTTACTTGGTGGAAGATCATATGTTCAGATCCTTAATGCATATTAATACTCCTCTGATCATGAACATGAATATGCTTTGTGAGTAGTTATGTTTGTTCCTGAGGACATGGGTGAAGTCTTGCTATTAGTAGTCATGTGAATTTGGTATTCGTTCGATATTTTGATGAGATGTATGTTGTCTCTCCTCTAGTGGTGTTATGTGAACGTCGACTACATGACACTTCACCATTATTTGGGCCTAGAGGAAAGCATTGGGAAGTGATAAGTAGATGATGGGTTGCTAGAGTGACAGAAGCTTAAACCCTAGTTTATAAGTTGCTTCGTAAGGGGCTGATTTGGATCCATATGTTTCATGCTATGGTTAGGTTTATCTTAATACTTCTTTTGTAGTTGCGGATGCTTGCAATAGGGGTTAATCATAAGTGGGATGCTTGTCCAAGAAAGGGCAGTACCCAAGCACCGGTCCACCCACATATCAAATTATCAAAGTACCGAACGCGAATCATATGAGCGTGATGAAAACTAGCTTGACGATAATTCCCATGTGTCCCCGGGAGCGCTTTTGTCATTATAAGAAATTGTCCAGGCTTGTCCTTTGCTACAAAAAGGATTGGGCCACCTGCTGCACCTTATTTACTTTCTTTGCTTGTTACCCGTTACAAATTATCTTATCACAAAACTATCTGTTACCTACAATTTCAGTTCTTGCAGAGAATACCTTACTAAAAACCGCTTGTCATTTCCTTCTGCTCCTCGTTGGGTTCGACACTCTTACTTATCAAAAGGACTATGAAAGATCCCCTATACTTGTAGGTCATCAGTTTACCACAAGGATCTCAAGGATACTATCTACCAGATTTGTGGGCACCGAGATGAGCAATGGGAGATGATCAGCACCAGGAAGGATAGATTTGTTGCAGCTTTCATCCAGGAGTTAATCCAAAACATTCGTCGCCAGGAGAACTAGATGTGCGCAGGCATGATAGATCTGAAGAAGGCAATGACCAGGATCATAGAGCTAGAGGAAGAACTCAAGTCTACACGTGATGGATATGAGGAGAAAATGACGATACTCATGGAGAAGAATGACGATCTGGTCAAGAAGCTAGGAATATTCATGGGAGACCCCGCGCCAGGAGGAGAAGACGACGATTCCACTTGCCCGGAGAACTACATCATCATCTACGAAACAGACTCGGACCCCGACGATAGCGATGATGACTTTGTTGATGAAGCTGGAGCATATATCATGGAGTCTTCCACCGATCAATTTTTCTAGTCGACCACCATATCAGTAGTAGTATTCCCCCATGTATATAGTATAGTCCGAGCACTTTTGTAACGATAGTTAGACCGCATGTATGCCTTTGTTTGATTGATTGAAGTGATATGATTGTGTTTGTCTCATGTGCATATGGGTAGTGTTTTCCCTCTAGATCTCATTCTATTCTATTTTCTCATCTTTTCTAAACCCATCAGATGCCTCTGAGACGTGACAATGGATTTGCCTTCCCACCAGAGCTCACTCAGTTGATCCAGCGGCAGAATGCGTTGATGCAGATACTAGTCCAGAATCAGAATCAGGGGAACAACAACAACAACAACCCACCACCACCACCTGTTGATCACTTAGTCCATTTCCTAAGGCTAAATCCACCGGTGTTCTCCAGTAGCACCGAGCCGATTATTGCAGATGATTGGCTGCGCAAGAAGTGTAAGGGGGTTGACCACTGTAGGATGCACAGATGCGGAGAGAGTGTGTTTTGACGCACATCAGCTTGATGGACCCGCAGCATCATGGTGGGAGAATTTCACAGCCACTTACCCCATCGACACTGTCACATGGGACCAGTTTCAGTAGGCTTTTCGTACTACCCATGTTTCAGCAGGGGCTATGGCCATGAAGAAGCGTGAGTTTCGCAACTTGCGCCAAGGAGGACGCACAGTGGGCTAGTATGTGGATGATTTTAGTAAGTTAGCACGTTATGCCCCAGATGACGTTGCTACGGATACAGCTAAGCAAGAGAAGCTTCTAGAAGGACTAAATGATGAGATGAGCATGCAGTTGATGGTGGCAACCTTCAACAACTACCAGGAGTTGGTAGATAGAGCTCTCATGATTGAAGGGAAGCAGCAACAGATTGACAATCGCAAGAGGAAGTATGGACAAGGGAAGTACAATTCAGGAGCTCAGCAGAGGCCCCATTTTACCCCGAACTCGGGAGGACCCCTTCAACATAACCATGGAGGTCACAATCACAATGGAGGAAGTTCGCACAACCATAGTGGCCCCAAGAATGGGAATGGTAATGGAGGAAGCAACGGCCAGAACCGTTCCAACCCAGCAACGCCCTCCAAGAAAGATCTAAGTCACATTACTTGTTTCAAGTGCTGGAAGAATGGACATTACGCCATGGAGTGTTCTGAAGCAAAGAATGGAAATGGCAATGGAAGCTCTAGAAAGAAGCCCAACCCTTTCAACAGGGGACAAGTGAACCACGTTAGCGTGCAGGAGGTTGAAGCGCAACCCGATGCAATAATAGGTAAGTTTTTGGTTAAGTCATTTACTGCAATCGTTCTTTTTGCTACTGGTGCATCGCATTCATACATATCAAGGGGATTTGTGGATAACTTTAAACTGCCAACCCAAGCCCTTAGGTCACCCATGTTAGTAACCTCACCAGGAGTAGAGTATATGGCTAGTCTATGGTGTGATCGGTTACCATTAAGGATTGGTAACTACGTGTTCCCTCAGACCTAATAGTATTGGAGTCACAAGGACTAGATGTGATACTAGGGATGGGTTGGTTATCAAAGTATGGAGGGAACATTGACTGCGCCAGTAAGTCGATTTTGCTTACCACCCCAGAAGGAAGAAGGATTAAGTATGTATCCCGGCATGTGCCGAAGAGGACTCAAGTGAATTCCTTATCAGGAGTTGTGCAGGAGGAAGTACCAGTGGTGAAGGATTTCCCCGATGTATTTCCAGCAGAGTTGCCAGGCATGCCACCAGATAGAGACATTGAGTTTTTGATTGAGCTTTTGCCAGGCATAGGGCCAATATCTAAGAGACCGTACAGGATGCCCGCAAAGAATTTGGAGGAAATTAAGAAACAGATTAATGAGTTACTGGATAAAGGCTATATTCACCCAAGTTCATCACCTTGGGGATCACCAGTGCTTCTAGTGGAGAAGAAGGATGGATCGTTAAGGACGGTTGTTGATTATCATGGATTGAATGAAGTGACGATCAAGAACAAGTACCCATTGCCGATGATCAATGGTCTGTTTGACCAGTTGCAAGGAGCTAAAGTATTTTCCAAGATCGACCTACGGTCAGGATACCACCAGCTGAAGATTCGAGAGTAGGATATACCTAAGACAACTTTTACCACGAGGTATGGGCTATATGAGTATAATGTTATGTCATTTGGACTGACTAACACACCTACCTATTTCATGAACATGATGAACAAGGTGTTTATGGAGTTTTTGGATAAGTTCATCGTGGTGTTCATTGATGATATTCTGGTTTACTCAAAGAATGAAGAGGCGCATAAGGAGCATTTGCGTTTGGTACTTGGGAAGCTCAGAGAACATCAGTTATATGCCAAGTTCAGCAAATGTGAGTTTTGGTTGAAGGAAGTTGGCTTCCTCGAACATGTTATATTCGGAGAAGGAATAGCAGTAGACCCCACCAAAGTTGTCACTGTGACAAATTGGGAAGCACCCATGTTAGTTGGAGAGATCCGGAGTTTTCTTGGACTTGCAGGATACTACCGGAGGTTCATTGAGAATTTCTCGAAGATTGCAAAGCCCATGACGGAGTTGTTGAAGAAGGACACCAAGTTCCAATGGACTGAGGAATGTGAGGCCAGTTTTCAGGAGTTGAAGAAACGCTTGGTTACAGCTCCAGTGTTGATTCTGTCAGATCAATTCAAGGATTACCAAGTGTATTGTGATGCTTCTCGTCGAGGACTTGGAGCAGTGCTTATGCAGGAGGGAAGAGTTGTTTCATATGCCTCACGGTAGCTTAAACCCCATGAGTTGAATTATGCCACCCATGATTTGGAGTTAGCAGCCGTAGTGCATGCGTTAAAGACTTGGAGACACTTTCTCATCGAAAATCATTGTTAGGTGTACACGGATCACAAAAGTTTGAAGTACATCTTCACGCAGAAGGAGTTGAATCTCAGGCAGAGGAGATGGTTGGAGCTCATTAAGGATTATGATATGAAGTTACATTATCATCCCGGAAAGGCCAACGTGGTAGCTGATGCGTTGAGCCGCAAGAGCCATGTCAACACACTCATGACCGGAGAGTTACCCAAGGAGTTACCAGAGGATCTTTGTGAGCTATGTTTGGAAATAGTTCCGAGAGGCTATGTAGCAGCATTGGAAATTCAGTCTACTTTGATGGAGAAAATTAGGGAAGCTCAGAAGACTGACAAGGAGATTGCTGAGATAAAGGAAAGGATGAGCAAAGGAAAGGCTAAAGGATTTCATGAGGATGAGCATGATACCTTATGGTTTGAGGACCGAGTATATGTGCCTACTGACCCCGAGATCAGGAACTTGATTCTGCAGGAGGGCCATGATTCGCTGTATTCGATTCACCCAGGAAATACCAAGATGTATCTGGATTTGAAGGATAGTTTCTGGTGGACCGGAATGAAGAAGGATATTGCGGAGTATGTAGTAGTTTGTGATGTATGTCAGAGAGTGAAGGCAGAGCATCAGAAGCCAGCAGGATTGCTACAACCATTGCCGATACACGAATGGAAGTGGGATAAGCTAGGCATGGATTTTATCACGGGATTGCCCAGGACTCGTTCTGGCTATGACTCGATATGGGTTGTAGTCAATCGTTCGACGAAGGTAGCTCATTTCATCCCAGTGAAGACCACTTACACCAGTGCTAAATTGGCAAAGATATACATGACCAGGATCGTATGTTTGCATGGAGTTCTGAGGACCATTGTATCAGATAGAGGAACCCAGTTTACCTCAAAGTTTTGGAATCAATTGCATGAAACTTTGGGTACCAGGCTAGAGTTCAGTACAGCCTTTCATCCACAGATAGATGGACAAACCAAGAGAGTAAATCAAATTCTGGAGGACATGTTGAGAGCTTGTGCGCTAGATTATGGATCTAGTTGGGACGCCAATTTGCCATATGCAGAGTTCTCTTACACCAACAACTATCAAGCCAGTTTGAAGATGGCCCCTTTAGAAGCTTTGTACGGAAGGAGGTGCAGGACACCGTTGTTATGGGATGAAGTTGGAGACCGTCGGTTGTTTGGACCAGATTTGATAAAAGAAACTGAAGAGAAGGTTAAGCTGATTCGCGATAGACTAAAGGAAGCCCAATCCAGGCAGAAGAGCTATGCGGATTCAAAATGCAAGGAGACAGTTTACAAAGTTGGAGAAAGAGTTTATCTTCGTGTGTCCCCACTTCAAGGAGTTAAGCGATTTGGAATTAAGGGAAAGTTAGCACCACGTTTTGTGGGACCATACAAAGTTTTGGAACAATGGGAGAAGTTGCTTACAAGTTGGAGTTGCCTGAAGGATTGTCAGGAGTTCACGATGTGTTCCACGTTTCCTAGTTGAAGATGTGCCACGCAGAGATGGCTGATATTCCTCTAAGAGATACAGTGCCACTAGAAGCGATTCAGTTGGATAGCAATTTGACCTATGAGGAGAAACCAGTCAAGATTCTTGAGTTTGCCAGCCGAGTCACACGCAGCAAGGTTATCAAGTTCTGCAAAGTTCAGTGGAGCCACCATACCGAGGATGAAGCCACCTGGGAGCGAGAGGAAGACCTACGGAAGGACCACCCTCACCTATTTTCTAGCCAACCCGAATCTCGAGGGAGAGATTCATCTTAAGGGGGGTAGGTGCTATGTCTTGAGCTTGCGTTGGTTTTCCTTGAAGAGGAAAGGGTGATGCAGCAATAGTAGCGTAAGTATTTCCCTTAGTTTTTGAGAACCAAGGTATCAATCCAGTAGGAGGCTCCTCAAGAGTCCCACGCACCTACACAAACAAACAAGAACTCGCAACCAACGCAATAAAGGGGTTGTCAATCCCTTCATGGCCACTTGCGAAAGTGAGATCTGATAGAGATAGTATGATAAGATAAATATATTTTTTGGTATTTTATAATATAGATAGGAAAAGTAAAGATGCAAATAAAAGTAGATTGAAAACTTATATGATAAGAGATAGACCCGGGAGCCATAGGTTTCACTAGTGGCTTCTCTCAAGATAGCATAAGTATTACGGTGCGTGAACAAATTACTGTCGAGCAATTGATAGAAAAGCGAATCATTATGAGATTATCTAAGCATGATCATGTATATAGGCATCACGTCCATGACAAGTAGACCGACTCCTGCCTGCATCTACTACTATTACTCCACACATCGACCGCTATCCAGCATGCATCTAGAGTATAAAGTTCATAAAGAACGGAGTAACACAATAAGAAAGATGACATGATGTAGAGGGATAAACTCATGCAATATGATATAAACCCAATCATTTATCCTCGATGGCAACAATACAATACATGCCCTGCTACCCCTGCTGTCACTGGGAAAGGACACTGCAAGATTGAATCCAAAGCTAAGCACTTCTCCCATTGCAAGATAGATCAATCTATTAGGCCAAACCAAACTGATAATTCGAAGAGACTTGCAAAGATAACTTAAACACGCATAAAAGAATTCAGAGGAGACTCAAATATTTCTCATAGATAAACTTGATCATAAACCCACAATTCATCGGATCTCGACAAACACACCGCAAAAAGAGTTACATCGAATAGATCTCCAAGAAGATCAAGGAGAACATGGTATTGAGATTCAAAGAGAGAGAAGAAGCCATCTAGCTAATAACTATGGACCCGGAGGTCTATGGTAAACTAATCACAACTCATCGGAGAGGCCTTGGAGATGATGTAGAGGCTCTCCGTGATTGATTCCCCCTCCGGCGGAGCACCGGCGAAGGCTCCAAGATGGGATCTCGCGGATATAGAAGTTTACGGCGGTGGAATTAGGTTTTCGTGGTCGCTTGTGATGTTTTCGGGGTACATGGGTATATACAGGAGGAAGAAGTAGGTCGGTGGATGCTCGAGGGGCCCATGAGATAGGGGGCGCGCCCTCCACCCTCGTGGCCGCCTCGGCTGTTGCTTGACTGCCACTCCAATTCCTCTGGATCACGTTCGTTCCAAAAATCACGCTCCCGAAGGTTTCATTCCGTTTGGACTCCTTTTGATATTCCTTTTCTTCGAAACACTGAAATAGGCAAAAAAAGCAATACAGGCTGGGCCTCTGGTTAGTAGGTTAGTCCCAAAAATGATATAAATGTGAAAAGTAAAGCACATAAACATCCAAAACGGGTAATATAATAGCATGGAACAATCAAATATTATAGATAAGTTGGAAACGTATCAAGCATCCCCAAGCTTAATTCCTGCTCGTCCTCGAGTAGGTAAATGATAAAAACAGAATTTTTGATGTGGAATGCTACCTAGCATAATTCTCAATGTAATTTCTTTATTGTGGCATGAATGTTCAGATCCAAATGATTCAAAATAAAAGTTCATATTGACATAATAAATAGTAATACTTCAAGCATACTAATCAAAGCAGTCATGTCTTCTCAAAATAACATGGCTAAAGAAAGTTCATCCCTACAAAATCATATAGTTAGGCTATGCTTCATTTTCGTCACACAAAAATGCTCCCATCTTATACACCCCCGATGACAAGTCAAGCAATTGTTTCGTACTTAAATAATCTCAAATTTTTTCAACTTTCACGCAATACATGAGCGTGAGCCATGGATATAGCACTATGGGTGGAATAGAATATGATAATGGGGATTGTGTGGAGAAGACAAAGAAAGGAGAAAGTCTCACATTGACGAGGATAATCAACAGGCTATGGAGATGCCCATCAATTGATGTCAACATGAGGAGTAGGGATTGCCATGCAACGGATGCACTAGAGCTATAAATGTATGAAAGCTCAACAAAAGAAACTAAGTGGGTGTGCATCCAACTTGCTTGCTCATAAAGACCTAGGGCATTTTGACGAAGCCCATTGTAGGAATATACAAGCCAAGTTCTATAATGAAAAATTCCCACTAGTATATGAAAGTGACAACATATGAGACTCGCTACATGAAGAACATGGTGCTACTTTGAAGCACAAGTGTGGAAAAGGATAGTAACATTGCCCCCTTTTTTCTTTTTTTTCTTTGGGCCTTTTTTTGCCTTTCTTTTTTTTCTCTTTTTTTTCTTTGGCCTTTCTTTTTTGGACTTTCTTTTTTTTCTTTGGGGACAATGCTCTAATAATGATGATCATCACACAATTATTTATTTACAACTCATGAATTACAACCCAAAACTAGAACAAGATATGACTCTATATGGATGCCTCCGGCGGTGTACCGGGATGGGCAATGAATCAAGAGTGACATGTATGAAAAATTATACATGGTGGCTTTGCCACAAATACGATGTCAACTACATGATCATGCAAGGCAATGTAACAATGATGATGTGTGTCATGATGATGAATGGAACGGTGGAAAGTTGCATGGCAATATATCTCGGAATGGCTATGGAAATGCCATAATAGGTAGGTATGGTGGCTGTTTTGAGGAAGATATAAGGAGGTTTATGTGTGATAGAGCGTATCGTATCACGGGGTTTGGATGCACCGGCGAAGTTTGCACCAACTCTCAAGGTGAGAAAGGGCAATGCACGGTACCGAAGAGGCTAGCAATGATGGAAAGGTGAGAGTGCGTATAATCCATGGACTCAACATTAGTCAAAAAAGAACTCATATACTTATTGCAAAAATCTACAGGTCATCAAAAACCAAGCACTACGCGCATGCTCCTAGGGGGATAGATTGGTAGGAAAAGACCATCGCTCGTCCCCGACCGCCACTCATAAGGATGCACAATCTAAGAACACCTCATGTTTCAAATTTGTTACACAACTTTAACCATACATGCATGCTACAAGACTTGCTAACTTCAACACAAGCATTCTTTAAATTCATAATCACCCAACTAGCATAACTCTGATATCACTACCTCCATATCTCAAAACAATTATCAAGTATCAAATTGATCATAGCATCCAATTCGCTTCCTATGATAGTTTTTATTATACCCAACCTGGATGCCCATCATTCTAGGACCAATTTTAGAACCATAGAAAATACCATGTTGTTCTAAGAGACTCTCAAAATGATATAAGTGAAGCATGAGAGACTAACAATTTCTTCAAAATTAAGCCACCGCCGTGCTCTAAAAGATATAAGTGAAGCACTAGAGCAAAAACTATCTAGCTCAAAAGATATAAGTGAAGCACAAAGAGTATTCTAATAAATTCCAATCAAGTGGGTTTCTCCCAAAAGGTGTGTACAATAAGGATGATTGTGGTAAACTAAAAAGCAAATACTAATCTCATACAAGATGCTCCAAGCAAACACATATCATGTGGCGAATAAAAATATAGCTCCAAGTAAAGTTACCGATAAACGAAGACGAAAGAGGGGATGCCTTCCCGGGGCATCCCCAAGTTTAGGCTTTTGGCTATTATTGAATGTCTTGGGATGCCATGGGCATCCCCAAGCTTAGGCTCTTGCCACTCCTTATTCCATAGTCCATCAAATCTTTACCCAAAACTTGAAAACTTCACAACACAAAACTCAACAGGAAATCTCATAAGCTCCGTTAGTGCAAGAAAGAAAAACCACCACATAAGGTACTGTATTGAACTCATTCTTTATTTATATTGGTATTAAACCTACTGTATTCCAAGTTCTCTATTGTTCATACCCTTACATACTAGCCATAGATGCATCAAAATAAGCAAACAACACACGAAAAACAGAATCTGTCAAAAACAGAACAGTCTGTAGCAATTTGTAACTCTCGAATACTTATGGAAGTCTAAAAATCCTACCAAAATAGGAAGTCGTGGGAAATTTGTCTATTGATCTACAGCAAAAAGAATCAACGCAAAAGCACGTTTTTGTGAATTACTAAAATTATTTTCATGCACGCAAAGTTTCTGTTTTTCAGCAGAATCAAATTAACAATCACCATAGGTTATCCTATAGGTTTTACTTGGCACAAACATTAATTAAAACATGAAAACACATCTAAACAGAAGGTAGATGATAAATTTATTACTAAACAGAAACAAAAACGAAGAAACTAAAATAAAATTGGGTTGCCTCCCAACTAGCGCTATCGTTTAACGCCCCTAGCTAGGCATAAAAGCGAGGATAGATCTAAGTAGTGCCATCCTTGACACTCAATTCATCAATAAAGCACTTAAAATCTTTAGGAGTCTCTCCCTTTTTAGGAATGATTAAACCCTTAGGCAAGAATTCAAGAAATTCATTTATAGCACAAGGTTCCTTAATGATAGCAAGACAATTGGGATGAACACTTATTGATTTGAGATCCGCATTTCCCTTACTAGAAGATTCACCCTTATTTTTAGGAACATAGATAAACTTGGCAGTTTTTGTAGGAGGATTGGGAGTGTTTTTCACGAAAAAAAACACCGACCCTAAGTTGGTAATGATATCCTCAAGTTTACCGATTCTCGTAGAATCTAGATCTATTCTTTCATTAACTATAGGTTCTTTGTCTTTAAAAAATTTCAAAGTAACTCCAACCCTAGATACATATTGGGTAATTTGATTATGAATCTTTTTATCCAAATTTTCAATCAACTCAACAGTGGCAACTTTATTTTCAATAATTTCAAGCCTTTGCATCACATGTTCCAAAGTTAAAACAGTTCAATTAACCAAGAGAGGTGGTGGGCCAAATAAATCTAACATAGCATTATAAGCATCAAACATATGGCTACTCAAGAAATCCCCTCCGGTAATGGTATCAAGAATGCATCTATTCCAAGGAGTAATACCTACTGTCACACCCTAGCTAGTTTATGCATTAGAGTGTTGCATCATGTCTATTTCTTTAAACAGAAACTTGAAATGGGGATGACAGAACTCCCAGCCCCCTCTGAAACCAACTAGGGCTTACTAAAAATAATTTCAATGAACCTGAAATGCCCTTCTAAAATGTCCATCATTTTTGCCTTGGTTCAGAACGTCTGCCAAAAGTGGTGCACAATTTTCCAGGTCATCCTAAGGTCTTTGAATTAAATCATAAGTATTTGAGTTTGGGCATTTAAATTATATAAAATATTTCAAATGCTCAGATAATCCCAAACTAAAATGTTCCATGCTGGATATATTCCAGGTAGTGGCCATAAGAAGTTTGGTGATTTTTGGAGTTACCTAGGTATTTTTAGAAAGTCCACAAAGTTACAGAAGAAATAGAAAACATAAATAAAAGAGAGAGAGAGGGAACTGACCTGGCAGCCCACCAGCCGGCCCACCTAACCGGCCCAGCCCAGCAGCCGCTCCAGCGAGCTGCTTGGCTTGGCCAGGCAGGCAGGCAGGTGCTCGACGGCGGCTCCAGCGCACGCCATGCAGCTGCCCGCCGCCCTGCTTCCTCCCCTCGCCACCCTGCTGGCCGGTACGACCTCCACGTCGCGCCCCGAACCCCCTGGACACATCCATTCGCCCCCCTGTCTCTCTCCCTCGCTCTCCACCGCCGTGGCCGACGCTGCCGCACCCGCACCACCGTGAAGCTCGCGCTCTCCATCGTCCCTGCGCCGCGCCACCATGTCCAGGAGCTCTGCCGCCCTCCTCTCCTTCGAGCTAGCCGAGCCCCGAGCACTCGCTTGCCCCGAGGCCTCTGCACCGACCTTGCCCGACTCCGCCACCGCCGGAGATCCCCTTCGTCATCGCCGCCGCACCAGCTCGTCCCCGACCATGCCGTCTGCTCCTATGAGACCGCCGTGAGGCCAGCTACCTTCTCCCCCTTCCCTTCTCGCTCTCGTGCACCACAGCGAGCACACCGAGCTCACCCGCACGCGCCGCCACAGAGCTCGTCACCGACGAGGTTCCGGCAACCCAACGGCTGCGCCACCCTGTCCACTAACTTCACCACACTCCCAGGAACCCAACGCACTAACTCATGTGCCTCGCCGTGCCTCCTAGCAACGGGTTTGAGCTCACCCGAGCTCCAGCCGCCGCCAAACACATCGTCGGCGCCTTTTCGGCGACCCCGAGCCCAACCACCTACACCACCCGCTGCGGCTCGCTCCCAGCTAATCGTAGAGCCCAACGGCGCCTAGAACGGTGCCCTGTAGGCGAAACCCGCACCTGCGCCGCCGTGTTTGGCCTCGCCGGCGGTTAAACGCCAGCGAGTTGACCCCGCTGACCCCCATTTGACCACGGGTGGGCCCTGTTTGACCCCTGGGTCAATGAAAGGTGGGACCCAGCCGGCTAACTAATCCAGGATTAGTACTAATTAAATTTAGTTAAACTAATTACACTGACATGCGGGACCCACTAGTCAGGTTTGACCTGGAATGTTCCGTTGACCACTGACGTCATCCTGACGTAATGCTGACGTAGTAAATTATTTACTAGAATTATTCTTACACATGAAATTCCAGGAAATACCACAAACTTTAAAAATCATAGAAATTAATCTATAGCTCATAATGCATAGTGTTATATATGAAAAATGATCAGAAAAATCCAATCTATCCATCTGTACTGGTTTCATGCATGTTTAAGCAAGCTAACCTGATGTTTAGTGCAGAACAAGATAAAGCACTTAAAAGGGCCATTTATGAGTTTGAAACTTGAATCTTTGGTTCAAAATGGTTCAAACCCATCTGGTCTTAGTTGCATTAGCCCAATACACTCATTTTGCCATGTCTCATGCATGCATCATATTGTTGCATATTGTTTGGTGATGTTTGTGTATCGGTGCTCTCTGCGGCAGGTTCTGTCCCCGAGGAGTACCACGATTACCCTAACGAGGAACAGTACTAGTGCACCGACCCATCAGGCAAGCAACCAACCATTTGATCATATCGATACAATCCCATGTTCTCGCCTCTGCTCTCTTTTACTCCATTAAGACAACGCGATTCAAACTGCTGTGTGCTACGGTAGTTGAACCCATTTCCTCTGCATGACCTGTCATTGCCACAGTAACTAGATGAAACCCACTAGCATGTGTAGGAGTTGATTGAGCCATGTGTATGTGTTGTTCCTACCTTGCTATGCCTGCTATGCTTAGAGTCGTGTCAGGTCTGGTTCATCTGGGTGATGGGCTCGAGTGAAATGATCATGCCGGTAATGAGAGTGATGTGTTGAACATGATTTGGTAAAGGTATCGATGAGAGGCCATGTAGGAGTACATGGTGGGTTGTTTCATTGAAGCCGTCCTTAAGCACTGAGATCTGTATGTGTGATTTAAGATTCAGCTACTACCATGCATTGGGCCCGAAACCAATGGACCCTCTCGACTTCTTATTCACCCTAGTCCTCTGTCCAGGAGTTGCAAGTAGTTTCTGGTGTTGTAGCATACTGGAGGTCGTGGACAGCGCTGACCCGCTGGGTGGGCTGTGATGCGGTAGGTACGTGGCACGGTGTACCGGATGCCCGTTAGGTATCTCGGGAACCCTGCACACATCGTTCGGGGCCGTATGTGGAAACCTCGGCCGGACTCCCTGTGGATGGAACCTGAATAGGTGATAAACCTGGACTACAGACTTAGGTGTTTAGGTAGGTCGTGGCCGACACCCACGTTGGGCTTCCGCTTGAAGGTTGCCGAGTACATGTCGTGTAAACGGCGGTAAGTGGTGAGAGCGTGTATGAAGAAGTACACCCCTGCAGGGTTAACATCATCTATTCGAATAGCCGCGTCCGCAGTAAAGGACTACTTGGTTGCCTATACAGTTCATAGACAAGTAAATGGATACTACTAAAAGCCTCAAGATAAGCGTGAGTACCGAGGATGGCTCTTCCGTAGGATGACGGAGGTGGATCCTCGGTGGTGTATTGCAGTGGTGAGTAGTGGACTCGAGTGCGCAAAACCATTTCAAGTTGGAGTCTCGTAAGATAGCTTAGCCAAGAGTCAAAGCTGGCTTGCTGCAATAACCCCACCAACCCTTCTTGATAATGTGCATGTATGTAGGATCTAATGTAAGTCTTGTTGGGTACCTTTGTACTCATGTTGCTTTAATTTATGTTTTACAGAAGATGCTGCAACCCCTTCTGATGGATTCTTCGTAGATGTCGATATCGATGAGTAGGCTGAAGCCCAGGTGGTGATCCTAAGCTCATGAAGGACCATGTAGTATAGTCAGGCTTACCCAAGCCTCTTTTATTTTACTAGTTGTCTGTACTCAGACATGTTACTTCCGCTGTTGGCTTGTATGTTTGTATGACTTGAATGCTGGGTCGTGTGACCCGTACTTGTGTGTACGATATGTATGGCTCTCTGAGCCTTTAAATAAAGTACTTGTGTTGTAGAGTCATGTTGTGATGCCTTGTTGTATTTGCACATATCGAGCATATTGTGTGTATGATTGAAATGCTTGGTATGTGTGGGATCTGACTATCTAGTTGTTTATCCTTAGTAGCCTCTCTTACCGGGAAATGTCTCCTAGTGCTTCCACTGAGCCATGGTAGCTTGCTACTGCTCCGGAACACTTAGGCTGGCCGGCATGTGTCCTTCTTCGTTCCTGTGTCTTTCCCTTCGGGGAAATGTCACGCGATGAATACAGGAGTCTTGTTAGCCCGCTACAGCCCGGTTTACCGGCGTCCTGCTAGCCCAGCGCTACAGCCCGGATTCACTCGCTGATGACCGACACATTCGATGCTGGGTCATGGATGCATGTCCCTGTAAGTTTGTGCCACCTTGGGTTCACGACTATCCATGTCTGCCCGGGCTCCTTATCATACGGATGCTAGCGACACTATCATATACGTGTGCCAAAAGGCGCAAATGGTCCCGAGCAAAGGTAAGGCGACACCCGTGAGAATACCGTGCGTGAGGCCGCAAAGTGATATGAGGTGTTACATGCTAGATCGATGTGGCATTGAGTCGGGGTCCTGACACCTACATAAAAATTGCAAAGAAGAACGGAAGTAGAAAGCTTCCTAGTAGATTTATTTTGAGCATTGCAAATCCTATGCCAAGCATCTTTTAAATTTTCTCCCTCCCTTTGCTTAAAATTAAGAATTTCATGTTCGGGAGTAATAACGAGGATAGGAGGACTAGCCATGATAATGAGCAAACAAAAAGGCAAGCAAAAGAGAGAGAGATGTAGGGAAAGAGAGGGCGAATAAAACAGCAAGGGTGAAGTGGGGGAGAGGAAAACGAGAGGCAAATGGCAAATAATGTGAATGCAAGGGAGATGAGTTTGTGATGGGTACTTGGTATGTCTTGACTTGAGCAAAGACCTACCCGGCAACGGCGCTAGAAATCCTTCTTGCTACATCTTGAGCTTGCGTTGGTTTTCCTTGAAGAGGAAAGGGTGATGCAGCAATAGTAGCGTAAGTATTTCCCTCAGTTTTTGAGAACCAAGGTATCAATCCAGTAGGAGGCTCCTCAAAAGTCCCACGCACCTACACAAACAAACAAGAACTCGCAACCAACGCAATAAAGGGGTTGTCAATCCCTTCACGGCCACTTGCAAAAGTGAGATCTTATAGAGATATTATGATAAGATAAATATTTTTTTGGTATTTTATAATATAGATAGGAAAAGTAAAGATGCAAATAAAAGTAGATTGAAAACTTATATGATAAGAGATAGACCCGGGGGCCATATGTTTCACTAGTGGCTTCTCTCAAGATAGCATAAGTATTACGGTGGGTGAACAAATTACTGTCGAGCAATTGATAGAAAAGCGAATAATTATGAGATTATCTAGGCATGCTCATGTATATAGGCATCACGTCCGTGACAAGTAGACCGACTCCTACCTGCATCTACTACTATTACTCCACACATCGACCGTTATCCAGCATGCATCTAGAGTATTAAGTTTATAAAGAACGGAGTAACGCATTAAGAAAGATGACATGATGTAGAGGGATAAACTCATGCAATATGATATAAACCCCATATTTTTATCCCCGATGGCAACAATACAATACGTGCCTTGCTGGGCCTGCTGTCACTAGGAAAGAACACCACAAGATTGGACCCAAAGCTAAGCACTTCTCCTATTTCAAGAAAGATCAATCTAGTAGGCCAAACCAAACTGATAATTCGAAGAGACTTGCAAAGATAACTTAATCACACATAAAAGAATTCAGAGGAGATTCAAATATTTCTCATAGATAAACTTGATCATAAACCCACAATTCATTGGATCTTGACAAACACACTGCAAAAAGAGTTACATCGAATAGATCTCCAAGAAGATCAAGGAGAATATGGTATTGAGATTCAAAGAGAGAGAAGAAACCATCTAGCTAATAACTATGGACCCAAAGGTCTGTGATAAACTACTCACAACTCATCAGAGAGGCCTTGGAGATGATGTAGAGGCCCTCCGTGATTGATTCCCCCTCTGGCGGAGCGCCGACAAAGGCTCCAAGATGGGATCTCACGGAGACAGAAGGTTACGACGGTGGAATTAGGTTCGTGGTCACTTCTAATGTTTTCTGGGTACATGGGTATATATAGGAGGAAGAAGTAGGTCGGTGGATGCCCAAGGGGCCCACGAGATAGGGGGGCATGCCCAGTAGGGGGGCATGCCCTCCACCCTCGTGGCCGCCTCGGCTGTTGCTTGACTTCCACTCCAAGTCCTCTGGATCACGTTCGTTCCAAAAATCATGCTCCCGAAGGTTTCATTCCATTTGGACTCCGTTTGATATTCCTTTTTTTTTAAATACTGAAATAGGCAAAAAACAGCAATACGGGTTGGGCCTCCGGTTAGTAGGTTAGTCCCAAAAATGATATAAATGTGTAAAGTAAAGCCCATAAACATCCAAAACGGGTAATATAATAGCATGGAACAATCAAAAATTATAGATACGTTGGAGACGTATCAGTAGGTTTGTAACATCCCAATTTTTCAATTTGGAATGTTATACATTAGATCATCATTGCATATCATATTTTATTGCATTTTGGCTTGATCCTAGAAATTCTACGCAACTCAAGGACCCACGGAGAGAGTTGGGGATTTCGTTATTTTCATATTTGAGTTTTTCTCAAATTTTGAAAAGAGGATCATTTGATTTTAATTATTTTCTCTTTGAATATTTCTTTTATGAAAATAAAGAGAGGGGATAAAATGACTTCCCAAAAATAAAGAAATATTGGAGATTTAATATTAAAATAAAATAAGAATTTTATTCAGAGTTTTATCGCTATTTTATTTGAATTAGGAAAAATATATGTTTTTCAAAATTCATTAGAGGCCCAAATAAATGTTCACTTTGTCCGTTATATTTTTAGAGGACGGGTAAAATTTACTTTAGGATTTTTAGAATCCGTTTAGTATTTCTTTTATTTGTTTTTCTGCGCGAAAATATTTAAAAAAAAGTCCACCGACCTATCGGACCGTGTCCAGATAGGACTCCCGGCCCGGCCGGCCTTATAAGCCAGGAGGCCCAACCCCCCACCGAACCCTAGCCGCCAGCCCTGCCTCGCCTCGATCCGCCGACGCCACCGCCGACTTCGTCGCCGCCGCCGCCGGAGCCGAGCACCGACGCTGCCCCGCCACCCGTCGCCGCCACCGACCGCCGCCACCCGTCGCCGCCGACGACCACCGCCGGACCCGCCGCCGCCCCTTGCCGGATTCGTCGAGGTAGCCGCCGCCGCCGCCGTGGTTTTTGTTAGAAAACAGTTGGGTTTTTTTAGAACCTGTGGTTGATTTTTTTTAAGATCGGTTTGATTTTTTTCTCGGTTTAGTTATTTAGCAAACGCCCGTTCATACGTTTGTTTTAACAAACGGTTTTCACCCGTTAGCCGCAGACAGCGAACGTTCGTTCGTTAGCCTTTTCGTCAGTTTTTCTGTTTCCAGGGATTTTCCGCGATTATTTTTTATCGTGATTTCTGTCCTGATTTTCGTTTTAGTTTATCTTTTCGCTCGTTTATCGTAATCAGGCGATTCAAGTGCCTAGAGTTTCCTCTTGAAGCCCTCTTTCTGTTTAACCAACTTGAACAAGATTTTGCTACTGTAAAATTTGACTTAAGTCCAGATTAGTAAACGAAGCTTGTTTCTTTCACAGTTTGAGCTTCGTTGCTTCGTTTGATTTGATTCTTTTTGCAAACCGGAGTTCTTAAGTTGAACTCTCTGGTTAGATCTCTTATTTGAGTTTTACCGGTGCTTCTAGTTGTGTGCTTATTGTATGCTTGTTTGTTTGTGATAGAGTACCCAGAGTGCGAAGCATGCTACTACGAGTCTCTAGGTTTCACTGATCATCGGCAAGGCAAGTAACACTTTGATCATACCTCTTTACTACCCAGTTTTATTGCATTAGATCAATCCTCAAACAATTGCATGGTTAGGATATGATTTAATATGTGGGTTTTGGGAAGTAGATGAGGTAGTACCTATTGTCATGTTTAATATCAAACCTTTGGGAGTTACTTCTACGTTGCTTATATTGCTATGCTATGCTCGTAGACGTGGTTTGGTTCGAGTGATTCATGACAGATGTGAGTATTGTTAAATAATGGTTGAATTAAGGTGGCTACTTAAATACACATCTGGGTGGATTGCATGAAGGCACCCTGGAGTACCCAGTGGTTGTCAGGGCACCTGGAGAATCCGGTGTTGTCCTAGGATATCCCGAAGTACCTGTGTGATCATCCTACGGTCCACCACCCAGGCTCAAAGGGATCATAAGATTATTCATGCTAGAAACTTTCATGTGCAGCCACAAGCCAATATGGGCTCTGGCATGGTTGAGTAAGTTGCGTGAAGCTCTTGAAGAGGTAGACTAGCAGATGTAGTGGGTTGTAGGTGGTACTGTCTATCCAGAGTAGAGAGTTAATGCTTCAGAAAGACTGTGTCTCGAATCTCCGACCATGGATGTATTCGAGTCTAGTGGGGAAAAGTGTGCAAACCTCTGTAGAGTGTAAAAACTAATCATGGTTAGCCGTGTCCTCGGTTATGGACATCTTGAGTATCTAGTTCTTGGATTATCATGTTGATCTCATCACTCTTAATTTAATTTGATTGGGTTTAATGATGATGTTTAATTGGGATTGAGTTGGAGGAACCTTCTCAATGTTTAACAACCACCATGATAGTTAAATAAAATTTATTCCTTTGTTGTAGGGAAAAATTGGCTTTATGCAAAACTGTAAACATAAAGCTTTCCACCAGCCATATATGCATGTAGTGATAGCAACTATTCTGTTCATTACCCTCTTGTGTTACATTGCCAGCATATTCCATGTGCTGACCCATTTCGGGCTGCAACGTTCATGTTGTAGACTTTTCAGACGGCGAGTAAGGTGCCATAGGTCGTTGTCTTTCACTCAGTGATGTCGTTAGAGTTGATGGACTCACTTTATCTTCCAAGCCTTACGTTGTTATCGTATTTAGATGGCCTTAAGCCATATTTATTATAATAGGCTCTCTTTTGAGACATTCGATGTAATAAGTGTGTGATTGCTACTCTGTTATAAATCCTCAAGTATTGTGTGTGTCAGCGTTACCGATCCAGGGATGACACTGATGCACAGAGATCAGACTGTCTGAGGTCTGGTCACTACAAATCTGCAGTTGGAGGAATTACAAGAAACCGACATTCAAGTCTAGTTCGGGGGCTACTGAGGGAGTCCTGGACTAGGGGGTCCTCGGGTTGCCAGCCTATCTCTCGTGGGTCGGACAGTGGGGCCATACTATATCGGGACCGAAGACCTTTTGTGCCTTGGCGTGTACCCTAAGTTGAGATGGAAGATTCGGTGTTCTTGTTCCTTCGATGTAACCGACTATGTATAAACCCTAGTACCCCTGATGTCTATATAAACTAGAGGGTTTAGTCCGTGGAGGCTAAGAGAACATTAATAATCCTACTAGCCTAGGGTTTAGTTCATCTGATCTCATGGTAGATTGACTCTGTAATCCCCATACTCACAAGCAATATAATCAAGCAGGACGTAGGGTTTTACCTCTTAGAGAGGGCCCGAACCTGGGTAAATACTGTGTCCCGCGTCCCTTGTTCCCCATGATCCAAGATCCGTAGTTCGGGACCCCCTACCCGAGATCCGCCGGTTTTGACATCGACAACTGGGTCAACATTATAAATGACAGTTTCATCTTTAACTATAATAGGTTCTCCAGTTTTTTCTTTAATAGGGGATGATACTTAAACCATTTCTCCCTAGGGAGGTCAACATGAGTACCAAAGGATTCACAAAAAGAGGCTACTATTTCAGAGTCAAGTCCATATTTAGTGCTAAACTTGTGAAAAGCATCAGTATCCATAAAAGATTTAACACAACCAAACTTAAGTGTTATACCTGACTCATTACCTTTGTCGAGTTCCCAGTCTTCAGAGTTGCATTTAATTCTTTCCAAAACATTCCATCTGAATTCAATAGCCTTCTTCATAAAAGAGCCAGTCAAAGAAGAATCAAGCATGTTTTGATTATCATAAGAAATTCGAGCATAAAAATTATGTAAGCTAATTTATCTTGAGAGCTCATGATTGGGGCATGTATACATCATGTATTTAAGCCTCCCCCAAGCTTTAGATATACTTTCTCCTTCATGAGGCCAAAAATTATGTATATAATTCCGATCACGATGAACTAGATGCATAGAATAAAACTTTTTATGAAATTCCAATTTCAATCGATTCCAATCCCAAGCTCAAATATCATCACATAGCCTAGACCATGCCAGTGCCTTTCCCTTCAAAGATAAATGGAATACATTCTTCTTAACTTCATATCCGGGTAAACCTACAAGCTTAAATAATCCACAAACTTCATCCACATAGATTAGGTGCATATCATGATGTAATGCTCCATCTCCTGCATAAGGATTGGCTAGGAGTTTCTCTATCATACCTGAAGGAATCTCATAATAAATATTTTCAATAGGTGCAGTAGGTTGAGGAGTAACTCTTTGTGCTTTTGATCAAGGTGAAGATACCCCGAACAGACCCCACAAAGGATTCTTTTCCATAGTAACAAGTGATAGTAAATTTCAACACGTGATATAAATGTTTCCTTACCAAATTCCACTTACCAGCAGCGCTTCACTCCCCGACAATGGCGCTAAAAAAGAGCCTTGATGATCCACAAGTATAGGGGATCTATCGTAGTCCTTTCTATAAGTAAGAGTGTCGAACCCAACAAGGAGCAGAAGGAAATGACAAGCGGTTTTCAGCAAGGTATTTTCTGCAGGCACTGAAATTGTTGGTAACAGATAGTTTGATAGCAAGGTAATATGTAATGAGCAAGTAATAGTAACGGTAACAACAGTTCAGCAAGGTAGCCCAATCCTTTTTGTAGCAAAGGACAGGCTGAAACGGTCTCTTGTAATGAGCAAAGCGTTCTTGAGGACACATGGGAATTTCATCTAGTCTCTTTCATCATGTTTGTTTGATTCGCGTTTGCTACTTTGATAAGTTGATATATGGGTGGATCAGTGCTTGGGTATTGTTCTTACTTGAAAAAGCCTCCCACTTATGATTAACCCCTATCGCAAGCATCTTCAACTAAGAAAGAAGAGTTAAGATAAAATCTATCCATAGCATTAAACATATGGATCCAAATCAGCCCCTTACGAAATAGGTTTTTTTACATCTCTGCCCCTAGTTCCTTAGCCATACTCATTCATCCCCACACTTTTAACTTTTGCTCACTTTTTACCACTCCCTTGCCCGAAACCCTAAGAACTGGTCACAAACGGTGGATGTCGTCGGGTCAGTGCTTTGACCGTTAACTCTGACGAGTGGGGCCACGCTGGCTGTGTCGCCCGTTGGACCTGATGAGTGGGGTTGCGGTGGGCGGTGCCGCTATTAGCCCGTTGGGCCGTGGTTAGACTATTGGGTCGTGCGCATGCCGCAACGATAGAAGCTTGTTATGCATGCACGCACATAGCTAGCCTACCTGCATGCGCCGCTGCCTGATACGTCTCCAACGTATCTACTTTTCCAAACACTTTTGCCCTTGTTTTGGACTCTAACTTGCATGATTTGAATGAAACTAACCCGGACTGACGCTGTTTTCAGCAGAACTACCATGATGTTGTTTTATGTGTAGAAAAGAAAGGTTCTCGGAATGACCTGCAAATCCACGGAGGGACTTTTCGGAATTAATAAGAATTTTTGGCGAAAGAATCAGGGCCAGGGGGCCCAAGGCCTGTCCACGAGACAGGGGGGCGCCCCCCCCCTAGGGTGCGCCCCCCTATCTCGTGGGCCCCTCGGACCTCCTCCGACTTCAACTCCAACTCCATATATACCGTCTCGCGGAGAAAAAAATCAGAGAGAAAGTTTCATTGCGTTTCACGACACGGAGCCGCCGCCAAGCCCTAATCTCTCTCGGGAGGGCTGATATGGAGTCCGTTCGGGGCTCCGGAGAGGGGGATTCGTTGTCGTCGTCATCATCAACCATCCTCCATCACCAATTTCATGATGCTCACCGTCGTGCGTGAGTAATTCCATCGTAGGCTTGCTGGACGGTGATGGGTTGGATGAGATTTACCATGTAATCAAGTTAGTTTTGTTAGGGTTTAATCCCTAGTATCCACTATGTTCTGAGATTGATGTTGCTATGACTTTGCTATGCTTAATGCTTGTCACTGGGGCCCGAGTGCCATGATTTCAGATCTGAACCTATTATGTTTTCATCAATATATGTGTGTTCTTGATCCTATCTTGCAAGTCTATAGTCACCTATTATGTGTTATGATCCGACAACCCTGAAGTGACAATAATCGGGATACTTCTCGGTGACGACCGTAGTTTGAGGAGTTCATGTATTCACCGTGTGTTAATGCTTTGGTCCGGTTCCCTATTAAAAGGAGGCCTTAATATCCCTTAGTTTCCACTAGGACCCCGCTGCCACGGGAGGGTAGGACAAAAGATGTCATGCAAGTTCTTTTCCATAAGCACGTATGACTATTTACAGAATACATGCCTACATTACATTGATGAACTGGAGCTAGTTCTATATCACCCTATGTTATAACTATTGCATGAGGAATAACATCCGTCATAATTATCCATCACTGATCCATTGCCTACGAGCTTTTCATATATTGTTCTTCGCTTATTTACTTTTCCGTTGCTACTGTTACAACTACTACAAAAATCCAAAACATTTATCTTTACTGTTGATACTGTTACCATTACTATCATACCACTTTTGCTACTAAATACTTTGCTGCAGATACTAAGTTATCCAGGTGTGGTTGAATTAACAACTCAACTGCTAATACTCAAGAATATTCTTTGGCTCCCCTTGTGTCGAATCAATAAATTTGGGTTGAATACTCTACCCTCGAAAGTTGTTGCGATCCCCTATACTTGTGGGTTATCAAGACTAATTTCTGGCGCCGTTGCCGGGGAGCATAGCTCTATTCTCTGAGTCACTTGGGATTTATATCTGTTGATCACTATGAAGAACTAGAAAGACGCTAAGACCAAGATTTTGCCCTCAACTACGAGGGGAGGTAAGGAACTGCCATCTAGCTCTGCACTAGATTCTTCTTCAGTTATTAGTAGGCTTGCGACACCTAAACCTGCTACTGCTATGAATTCTGATATGTCGCATGTTATCGATGATGCCACTTCTACTTTGCATGATACTTATGATGAAACTACTTCTGTGCATGATACTACTTTGCCATTAGGTGAATTTCTTGATGAACAACTTGCTAGAGTTAGGGGGAATGAAAATGTTGAAGAACCTGTTATTGATGATAGTGATGATGAACGTTCCCCCAATGATTATGTTTTACCTATTGTTCCTAAGGGTTATGTTATGAACAAAGAAGCTGTTGAAGCTATTCTTGCTTGCAATGATAGATCTGATCTTAAGAAATTATTAGCTAAATGGAAGCAGCAGTCTCTTAATGCTAGAATGAAACCCGATCCTACTTTCGCTACTTCACCTATCTGTGTTACTGATAAGGATTATGAATTCTCTGTTGATCCTGATATTATTACTTTAGTTGAATCTGATCCTTTTTATGGCCTTGAATCTGAAACTGTTGTGGCACATCTTACCAAGTTGAATGACATAGCCACCCTATTTACTCATGATGAGAAGTCTCGCTATTTTATATCCTTAAGATATTTCCGTTCTCATTAAAGGGCCATGCTAAGACTTGGTATAATTCTCTCAGTAGCCTCCTGGTTGTGTGTGTAGTCCCCAGGATATGATTTATTACTTCTCTGCTAAATATTTCCCTGCTCATAAGAAACAAGCTGCCTTGCGGGAAATATATAATTTTGTGCAAACCAAAGAAGAGAGTCTCCCACAAGTTTGGGGGAGGCTTCTCCGGTTGCTATATGCTTTGCCTGATCATCATCTTAAGAAAAATGAAATACTTGTTATCTTTTATAATGGACTAACCGATGCTTCCAAGGACCACTTGGATAGTTGTGCTGGTTGTGTTTTCAGGGAAAGAACAGTCGACGAAGCTGAAATATTATTGAATAATATGTTGACTAATGAAAATAATTGGACTCTTCCCGAGCCAGTTCCTGAAGTAATTCCTGAACCAACTGAGCCAACTCCTGAGCATATTCCTAAACCCACTCCAAAGAAGAGAGGTGTTTTATTTCTCAGTCCTGAAGATATGCAAGAGGCAAAGAAATCAATGAAAGAAAAAGGTATTAAAGCTGAAGATGTTAAGAATTTACCTCCTATTGAAGAAATACATGGTCTGAATATACCGCCTGAAGAACCACATTGTCTTGATAACCCGACACAGGTAGTAAAGGTAAATTCTCTCTATAGATATGATAAAGTTGAAATACCCTCTACTAAATTTCGTAGCCCATGCTTAGACGAACTTGATGACTTTATGGCTAGACAAGAAAGTTTTAATGCTTATGTTGGTAGAGAGTTAAAGAATAATGCTTTCGAGATAGGACGCGTAGGTGATCATCTGGCTAGAGTTAAAGATGAACTTCACCGCGTTAGCAAATATGCTTCTATGGTTGCTACTCAAGCTGAGCAAGTGCTCAAGGCTCAAAATGATTTGCTTGAGGAATTGAATAATAAAAATGAATTTGATGTTAGAGTGGCTACTAGAACTGGAAGAATGACTCATGAACCTTTGTATCCTGAAGGCCACCCTAAAAGAATTGAACAAGATTCTCAGAATAATAATCTAGATGTTCCTAGTTCTTCTAAGAAGAAGAAAAAGAAGAATGATAGGACTTTGCAAACTTCTAGTGAACCTAATGTTGAAACACTTGAGAATCCCAATAATACTTCTATCTCTGATACTGAAACACAATCCGGAGATGAACATGAACCTGATGATAATGCTAATAATGATGTTCATGTGGATGCTCAACCTAGTAATAACAATGATGTAGAGGTTGAACCTGCTGTTGATCTTGATAACCCACAATCAAGAAACCAACGTTATGATAAGAGAGATTTTGTTGCTAGGAAGCACGATAAAGAAAGAGAACCATGGGTTCAGAAACCCATGCTCTTTCCTCCTAAACCATCCAAGTCAAAGGATGATGAGGATTTTGAGCGCTTTGCTGAAATGATTAGACCTATTTTCTTACGTATGCACTTAACTAATATGCTTAAAGTAAATCCTTATGCTAAATACATGAAGGATATCATCTCGAATAAAAGAAAGATACCGGAAGCTAAAATTTCAACCATGCTTGCAAATTACACTTTTAAGGGTGGAATACCTAAGAAACTTGGAGATCTGGGTGTTCCAACTATACCATGCTCCATTAAAAGAAATTATTTTAGAACTGCTTTATGTGATCTTGGAGCCAGTGTTAGTGTTATGCCTCTCTCTTTATATCGTAGACTTGAATTGAATAAGTTGACACCTATTGAAATATCTTTGCAAATGGCTGATAAATCAACTGCTATACCTGTCGGTATTTGTGAGGATGTGCCTGTTGTGGTTGCAAACGTCACTATCTTAACGGACTTTATTATTCTTGATATTCCCGAGGACGATAGTATGTCTATTATCCTTGGTGGACCTTTTCTTAATACTGCAGGGGCTGTTATTGATTGCAACAAAGGCAATGTCACTTTTCATGTTAATGACAATGAGCATACGGTACACTTTCCGAGGAAACAATCTCAAGTTCATAGCATCAATACTATTGAAAAAGTTCCAACTATCATTTTTGGAGGTTTTGAATCTCCTCTCCCTACTGTCAAGAAAAAGTATGATATTCTTATTGTTGGGGATTTTCATATCCCCGTTGAGGTAACTTAGTGTTATTCGAAATTTCTTCGGTTCCGTGTTATTCGGAATGAGTTTGTTAACAAGACTTGATCAACCTTGTTAGCGGGTTCATTTTGACGATCACGAGATGGATGAAACTAGAAGGCACAACCTTCTGTACCCTCTTTTTACTTTTTGTTATTTAGAATAAATAATGCAAAAATAATATTATATGTCTGTTTTCTGAATTATCCGTGCAATAAAAAATAGTCCGAAAATAAAAGTGCTCCAAATGCCCTGCAAATTTAGTATGATTTTTTCTGGAATATTTGAGGATTTTAGGCACTGAAAACACTACAGGAGGGCCAAGCACCAGGCCACGAGAGAGGAGGGCGCCCCCCCCTGTAGGGCGCGCCCCCCTATCTCGTGGGCCCCTGGTGGCTCCCCTCCACTTTTGTCAGCACCCACACACTCCATCTTCTACCCAAAAAAATCCCCATCCAGCTCAAGCACGAGTTCTAGCTCGTTTTGCTGCGATTTTCGATCTCTTAGCTCAAAGCTCCATTCACAAAACTGCTTTGGGAGATTGTTGCTTGGTATGTGACTCCTCCATTGGTCCAATTAGTTTTTGTTCTAGTGTTTTATTCATTGCAAATCCTTGCTATCTTGGTGACCCTGTTCTTGAGCTTGCATGTTAAATTTTTGAGGTCCCAAGTAATTTTAATGCATGATATAGGATCTAGGCACTTGTAGGAGTAGTTGCTATCAATCTTGTTTAGTTTTATGTACTTTCATTTTTGAAGTTACTAAAATTTCAGAAATTTTCAGAAAAAGAAATATGCTTAGGAGAATGTATCAAGGTGGTTCCTCGGCAAAGAAAGAGCCAAGGATTGCTATACGTGAGCAAGATGTTGAATTGCCAAGGAATGCATGTGTACGAGCCTGTGGGTGGCCATCCGATGATTTTATAATTGAAGCAGGCTTCAAGGAGGAATTTGACGCGTATGTGCGTAATGCTGAGTTGGAGGACTTCTTACAAGATAAGTGTCCTCATTACTCTCAATTGACCGATTCCTTTGTGCGGAGGTTTAAACATAATTGTACACGTAATTCTCCTAGTGTCCTATTTGATATTTATGATACATCTTACACCATGGACTTAGAGGATTTTACAACTGCTTGCAAACTCCCGCAGTGGGGTAATATTAATGATCCTCCCAAATCTGAATTTAGAGATTTCCTTGCGAATATTACTGTGGGAGAATCTAGGGACGTAGCAAAAGCTACCATAGGGAGCATTAATTTTCCTGCTTTACATTTCTTTGCTCTCTTTATTGGTAGATGCATTAATGGTAAGGACGAGGTATCTCACATGTGTGCACCTGATCTCTGTGTCCTCAACAGTGTTGTGTCAGGTTATAAAGGTTATAACATGGGGGCAATTGTTGCACGTAGGTTGCAGAATAATAGTAGAAAGGGAAATTTCTTTGGAGGAATTTATGCAACCCGTGTGGCTAATTTTCTTGGTATAGCCCCGCGAGAAGGAGATATGATAATGCCTCCTGTTTATTTGGATAAAGAAGCTATGTTTAGTCATCATTTTCTTGAGAGGAATGTACAATTCCTCCATTATCGACTAATCTATGACAAACGCAACGTCGTTCCTGTCACTCTTCCTGCTCCCTACCTTTTTGATTATCAGGCAAGAGGAAGATATGGTGTCACCAGGGAAGAAGCCACTAAATATGAGAGGGGAATGGAGGTAGCTCGCGAACACGCTGCTGCCCAGGAGGTTGTTGCCTCTGCCTCTCAGTACAACCCCAGTTTCACTTATGGATATCAGCCAGGCGGTCCTTGGTATTAAACCAACTTAGGCCAAAAGCCTAAGCTTGGGGGAGTACGTATTTCTCACCAACTTTACATTCATGTTCACACACTAGTCGTCGGTGCTCACACTCTTTCATTGTATTATCCATGTTAGTTTAAATTTCTTTTTCTAGTCTTCTTCTTGTGTGTTTGATAAACCTTGAGAAAACCAAAAAAATTAGTTAGTTTAATTTCCTTGCTTGTAGTAGAAATTAAAATGAAAAAAAACAAAAAGATTTCTAGTTCTTCTTTTACTTGTTGGGAGTTTTCCCGTGTAAATAGTTTTATTTTCTTTTCTTTCTTTTGAGGGTCGAGAAGACCATATTGAAAATGCTTAGTGTCTCTTATATTCATGATTATTGATATTTAGAGCCCATATTACTTGTCTTCTCTCTTGAGTTGAATGCTTGCAGATTCCAGCTTAGTCCAATGCACGTACACTCTTATTATTATACACGTCGTTCGGTCGTGCGAGTGAAAGGCAATAATGATGATATATGATGGACTTATTGGGATGAGAAAAGCTGGTATTAACTCAACCTCTCTTGTTTTTGTAAATATGATGATTCATCGTTCCTGAGTCAGCTATTATGAAGTAAACATATTTGCAATGACATTTAGAGATTATAGTTACTTGTGCCATGCTTGATTATCTATGAGTTATAATGGTTTACCTTGCGTGCCAACATGCTATTAGAATGATTATGATGTGGTATGATGGGATGGTATCGTCCTTTAAATGGATTGAGTGACTCGACTTGGCACATGTTCACGCATGTAGTTGAATCAAATCAACGCAACCTTCACGATATTTATGTTCATGGTGGATTATATCCTACTCATGCTTGTACTTGGTGTGAATTAATTTTAATGCATGCTTACGACTATTGTCGCTCTCTCAGTTGGTCGCTTCCCAGTCTTTTGCTAGCCTTCACCTGTACTAAGCGGGAATACTGCTTGTGCATCCAAACTCCTTAAACCCCAAAGTTGTTCCGTATGAGTCCACTATACCTTCCTATATGCCGTATCTACCTGCCGTTCCAAGTAAATTTGTATGTGCCAAACTCCAAACCTTCAAATGAAATTCTGTTTTGTATGCTCGAGCAGCTCATATAACAACTAGGGCTGCCTATATCTTCCATGCTAGGTGGGTTATTCTTAGAGGAGTGGACTCCGCTCCTCATTCACGAGAAAGGGCCGGTAACTGGGATGCCCAGTCCCATGATCCAAAAAGATCAAAGCAAATCAAAATAATTAAACAAAACTCCCCAGGGTTGTTGTATGTTGGAGGCACTCGTTGTTTCGAGCAAGCCATGGATTGATACTTGTTGGTGGTTGGGGGAGTATAAACCTTTACCATTCTGTATGGGAACTGCCTATAATGCATTTAGTGTGGAAGATATAGCCATCTCATAGGTGTTGTGTTGACAGCAAAAGTATGCCACTCAAAATGTTATTCAATCTCTATTTTAAAATCAAGCTTTGGCACCTCTACAAATCCCTGCTTCCCTCTACGAAGGGCCTATCTATTTACTTTTATGTTGAGTCATCATCCTTCTTATTAAAAGCACCAGCTGGAGAGCACACTGTCATTTGCATTCATTATTATTGGTTTATATTGGGTATGACTTGACTGGATCTCTTTTACCATGAATTACAATGTTTAGTTAGTCCTTGATCTTTAAAGGTGCTCTGCATTTATGTTTTGCGGTCTCAGAAAGGGCTAGCGAGATACCATTTTGTTATATCATGTTATGATTATTTTGAGAAAGTGTTGTCATCCGAGTTTTATTATTATGGATCGCTAGCTGATTATGTTATTGATATGAGTAATTGTGAGACCTGTGTGTTATTGTGAGTATGGTTAGTTCATAATATTTGCTGAAACTTGAATGCCAGCTTTTCATGTTTACAACAACAAGAGCAAACAGAGTTTGTAAAAGCTTTTCTTTTTTCACTTTCAGTTTATCAACTGAATTGCTTGAGGACAAGCAAAGGTTTAAGCTTGGAAGAGTTGATACGTCTCCAACGTATCTACTTTTCCAAACACTTTTGCCCTTGTTTTGGACTCTAACTTGCATGATTTGAATGAAACTAACCCGGACTAACACTGTTTTCAGCAGAACTACCATGATGTTGTTTTATGTGTAGAAAAGAAAAGTTCTCGGGATGACCTGCAAATCCACGGAGGGACTTTTCAAAATTAATAAGAATTTTTGGCGAAAGAATCAGGGCCAGGGGGGCCAAGGCCTGTCCACGAGACAGGGGGGCGCCCCCCCCTAGGGCGCGCCCCCTATCTCGTGGGCCCCTCGGACCTCCTCCGACCTCAACTCCAACTCCATATATACCGTCTCGCGGAGAAAAAAATTGGAGAGAAAGTTTCATTGCGTTTCACGACACGGAGCCGCCGCCAAGCCCTAATCTCTCTCGGGAGGGCTGATCTGGAGTCCATTCGGGGCTCCGGAGAGGGGGATTCGTCGCTGTCGTCATCATCAACCATCCCCCATCACCAATTTCATGATGCTCACCGCTGTGCATGAGTAATTCCATTGTAGGCTTGTTGGACGGTGATGGGTTGGATGAGATTTACCATGTAATCAAGTTAGTTTTGTTAGGGTTTGATTCTTAGTATCCACTATGTTCTGAGATTGATGTTGCTATGACTTTGCTATGCTTAATGCTTGTCACTAGGGCCCGAGTGCCATGATTTCAGATCTGAACCTATTATGTTTTCATCAATATATGTATGTTCTTGATCCTATCTTGCAAGTCTATAGTCACCTATTATGTGTTATGATCCGACAACCCCGAAGTGACAATAATCGGGATACTTCTCGGTGATGACCGTAGTTTGAGGAGTTCATGTATTCACCATGTGTTAATGCTTTGGTCCTGTTCTCTATTAAAAGGAGGCCTTAATATCCCTTAGTTTCCACTAGGACCCCGCCGCCACGGGAGGGTAGGACAAAAGATGTCATGCAAGTTCTTTTCCATAAGCACGTATGACTATTTATGGAATACATGCCTACATTACATTGATGAACTGGGGCTAGTTCTATATCACCCTATGTTATGACTATTGCATGAGGAATCGCATCCGGCATAATTATCCATCATTGATTCATTACCTATGAGCTTTTCATATATTGTTCTTCACTTATTTACTTTTTCGTTGCTACTGTTACAACTACTACAAAACCCCCAAAACATTTATCTTTATTGTTGCTACTGTTACCATTACTATCATACCACTTTTGCTACTAAATACTTTGCTGCAGATACTAAGTTATCCAGGTGTGGTTGAATTGACAACTCAACTGCTAATACTCAAGAATATTCTTTGGCTCCCCTTGTGTCGAATCAATAAATTTGGGTTGAATACTCTACCCTCGAAAGCTGTTGCGATCCCCTATACTTGTGGGTTATCACTGCCCGCCGCCATGATGCGCTGACCGACCTCTTTTTCACGTGTGCCGGCACGGACGCAGGGACGGTTGCTGCCGCTAGTTCGTATCATCTCGCACGCGTGTCTCCTCAATGTAGATCATTGTTTCACACTTTTCGATCCACTCGCATCTATTCAACATGGCAATTAAAACTTGTTGGCAATTAAAGTGGCATATCGATCGACGCGGCTCGTTTGAACGTAGCAAATCCAAAGCGCGGCCGGTGCCACTCCCCTTCCCTTCACCTTTCCCTATTTAAACCACCACCCCTCGACCTATTCTCCACACATCGATTTGCACCGCCCCCTTCTCTTCTTCAACCAAACCCAGGGCACTCTCAAAGCAAGGCGAGGATGTAGTACAACAACCCCACCTTCAAGCTCCCACCAACCATGCTGGAGAGACGGTATCCGGTCGGCTTCGTCATGGAGAGGACGCTCCGCGTGTGGGCGTTCTCACACTAGAGGGGTGCAAGGCGGTTTGCCGAGTGGTTCCTCTGTGCAGGCTTCGCCCACCTCTCGATGAGCTCGCCGGTGATGTTCCGACTGGAGGAAGTGCGTCCAAACTCCAGGACACCGCCGATAGGGCTCACCATCACCTTCACCAACAGATTTGATGCGTACTACCTCCTCGGCAAGGTGTTTTGGTGTGGATGCGAATTCATCGCATTCACAACCCACAACATCTTCACAAACTTTGACTGCATCTTTCGCACCCGCGGCGGTATGCACAACCTCCCCTACTACATTGGCCAGGACGACATGGAGAAGAGGAGCAGTCAAGAGGAGGCGCAGTGAAGCTAGTGGTGAAGGCTCGGTCTCATGAGCTTGTCTTACCCTAGGGTGTTAGGGATTTTTATCTTTTATATATTTCTATCTTATTATGTCGTTGGTTGTACCGTGAACTTTTAATCTTTGTCGTGTTATCCCCTAAGAACTATGTTATGCTTGCTACCCTTATTTGATCCTATTTGATATGTCATTGGTTATCTGTGTTTTGCTTGCTATTTCTATCTTATTTGACGTGAGATATCGCTAGATGGATATGGTGCTGTACACGAGCCCTTCTGCTAAATCAATCAATGAAAGGGTATCCCTCAATGAAAACCAGCTAATTTTTTTGAATTGTTGGTGGCCCTATTCCGTATATTGTATGAACAAAACAAGCTAACTTTTGTATAGTTTGTGGCATATGCTATGGTTTAGGGCACCCTATGTTTTATGTAAGAAGTATGCTATGGTTGCTAATTTCTATGTTATGGATGTATGCTTGCTACGTGAGATATCGGTAGATGGATATGGTGTTGTAGCTGAGCCGTAGACGTGCTTTCTAGATAGATATGGTGTCGTAGCTGATCCCTAGACATGCTCTCTAGATGGATATGGTGGCTAATGGTGCCACCAGACTTTATTTTAGACGTGGTTTCAGATGGATATCATGATCTACATAATTAAGTCTGACATGCTCTAAAAAAATCAAGGGACCCAAAAATCAAAGTGTTGTGCCGTAGGCTATATACAGAAGGAAATTGCCACAATATGTGCAAATAAATTTGACATGGGCAAGTTCAACAATAAATCGATTTACCATATGCACTACTCCCTCCGTATCGGTTTATAGGGCATGCATGTGGTTCTAGGTCATCGATTTGACTAATTAAATATGTGTAATATGTCACCAAAAATATATCACTAGATACTTAAGCGGATGTAGTTTCTAAACATATATTTTTCATCACATATAATACATATTTAGCTAGTTAAATTGTTAACCTAAAACTACGTGCATGTCCTATAAACTGAGAAGGAGGAAGTATTTTTGTTTGGCATGGCAATAATTTGATTTACCATGGCAATAATCAAGGAAAAAACAGAGCCAGTGCATGCACTATTTTCTAGGCCTTTTTTATCTTTGTGGGACTTCGACACTCAACACAATGAGATGGCCCAACCAGAGCTTAGTTTCAAGGGTTTCAATTTGGGCCCTAGAACTATGTTTTTTTTCTTCTGCGGTCGATGTTGTCTGACGAAACTGAAGAAACTAAAAGTGTACAAAACTGACATGATCCACAAATTAAGCAACACAGAGCATAGAACACATGATCCACAGATTTAAGCAAATCGTATATCACATGATCCACAAATTTAACCAAATCCTAGAGCACATGACACCACACTAATAACATCTTTAACGAGTGATGACCAGCAAGTAAGCAAATCCTAGAGCAACTACACAAAAATAAAGGGGATAAAATCCTAAAGCTATCAGATTCGCCTGCTTGTTCAATTGAATCATCAACTTCAAGTTCTTGTTCATATTCTTTAATTCCCCCTTCAGATCTGCATCCCCAACTGTCAGAGCAACACTTTCAGAGACCAAATTCGTTGGTGCTGACAGCAGATTGAGCTCCCGGGTTGGGGCCCCATTGAATTGAATCCGCTTAACATAGTCATCCAGCCATTCAAAATGTGTGCATTTCTTCATGATCTGAAACGAAAACATGAACCCTAAATCCCAGATCAAAAAAGAATTAAAAGCAAATAGAAAAATAAATCAGAGAAAAATCATGAGATCTAACCTGCCCCTCTGGCTTGCTGTCGCATTTCACAAACTCACGCCCATAGTTGCCATTCTTGACCTCCTTCGAAGCCAACCGTATTAGTGGCGCACTGCGTGGGCAGTCAGGACATCGCTCCATGGGAAGTGGACCATACTGGGTCCACGAGGGGCGGGAGGCTGAAGTGGAGCTCGACATATCGCCCATAGTCACCGGAGAAGAAGAAGCAGAGGAGTGGCGATGATCGTCGCTGGAGAAGAAGAAGCAGAGGAGGAGTGGCTCCTCTCGTCGCCATAGAATAAGCAGCAGAAGAAAGGGGAGGCACAACCAACAAGTCTCGCGGATCGCCCCACGATCCAACGATGCGGAGCCGTCCATGTGATCCAACGGCATGGAGCCTGCACGCGGCCTGCCCTTGGAATTCCTTCTAGAAGACCACATCCGAGGGCTGTCGCTTGGCGCTAGGGTATGATCGGACGGCTGACATTTGGAGCTAGGGTTAGGTGAAACCCCGCGGGGTTTAGAGGGGTTTTGAGCTGGTCAACGGGGTTTCCAAGGCTTTGACTGAGCATAACTATTTTTTAAAAAAATTGAAAAAATATGAAACCTTCATCAATCGTCGTTTTATAAGACACACTAACGAGGAAAAATACTAAACTTGGTATACGGACATTCATAGAAAAAACCTAGCTAGCAAGATTGAGGTCAAATGAGCACCATTAATTTAAAAAAATCAAAAAAATATAAAACCTACGCACAATGTTGTCTTGTGTGACATGTTACCCACCAAAAATCTTAAACTTTGTCTATGGACATTTTCATGAAAAAACCTTCACACATATGAGCTATCATGTACAACATTTCATAGAGACCAAGGAGAGGAGGTAGGGTTCCCTTCGGTTTTTGAAAATTAAAAAAAAAACACCAAAGCTTGATTTCAAAGTGAATAAGAAGGATCTAAACTTAGTTTTCCATTTTCATATTTTATACGTGTTTTTAATGGTTTTCTATTAAAGTATATTTGTTTCAGAAAAATTGTAAAAATATAAAGATTAATTCAATAAATAGTGATTCTTTGAATCTACACTATATAGATTGAATAGGTGTTAATAAAATATATTCGGCTCATTTGGAGTAGGTCGAAAAAAACTTGATTACAAATGGGGTTGTTTACCCTATCTTGGGAGCTCATTTGGAGCACATTCTCATGACTACAAGTTTTACCAGCAAGATTGAATTGATCACCTAACGTTTATAATAGTTCAGCAAACTTTGTAGCTCACACCACACGGGAATGGACTTCAAGTGTTGGTTCAAATTCAAAGTTTGCCTAAAATTCAAATTTTGCCTCAGTTTTGTATTCTACCTCAAATTTCACATCAAATTACAAATATAATTATTACACCTTACAAGTTTTCGCAGTAGTTCAAAGTTCAAATTGACAACAGAATTCTTATTACAAATCCTTAAAGTTCAAAGTTTATGACTTCCATTCAAGTTCAAATTCAAATCTTTGCCTTGCTCCTTGTGTTCTGGGATGGGTTAACCGTCTTGCTTCTGGTTTCCCTGGCTGGGATGATTCGTGCTTTTGAAAGCTTTGTCTTGTTGCTTCTGATCTTCACTTCTGGTGGTGGCGGTTTTGGTGACTAACCGAGCAAGTGATGACCACTTGACAGTCATCTGTGGGTTCACTAATCCTTAAAGTAACTTCAGACAAAATAACTTCCTCCTCTCTTATAGCTTGAAAACCTTCATAAGCCATGGTTTCAAATTCTGCATCAGATGATGGTTCAACCGATGAAGTTTCTTCCTCTCTTGGTCTTTTCTGTCCTGTGCCTCTAATTAACCTATAACCTGGGTCAAATTGAGCTTAGCCATTGATGAAAAATAGAACAAATGCAAAAAGGGGAAAGGTTGCACACGTACCTCGCTGCTACTTCAGTTGCTTCATTCTCCTCTGTTGCTGCATTCTCCTCTAAACTTGCTACATTCTCCTCTGTTGCTGCATTCTCCTCTAAACTTGCTCCATTCTCGTCTGTTGCTGCATTCTCCTCTGCATTTGCTTCTGCCCATTGTTCCTCTTCTCCAAATGATGCATCAACTGGATTGGTACAAGCCTAGCAATATGCCCTAGGATACCACATCTTTTGCACTTATGTTATTTTTTTACGCGGCCCTCTTCACCGGCTCTTATCCTCTTTTTCCTTGGTCTTCCTGGTGGTCTAGTCAATACAGGAGAATCGAGTTTGAACCCTGGGTCTACTATGTTCCATTGGTCTTTTCCCAAGAGTGCAGGCACATTTTCAGCATAAGCAACCCTAAATTTGGCAACAGAGAAATATTCAGAGCAATACTGATCAACTTCACCATCTTCACCTCCAATAATAGTCATGAGATGTTGGGCATGTATGCATGGCTTCCCGCGGATCTGCCATTGCCTACAACTGCATTCATTAGTTGCAAGGTTCACTGGATATCTCCATTCCCTATTTTTACTATCAGTGTATGTCACCTCAGCCTTGTATGTCGACGGTCGAATGCATTTCATCCTTAGTCCTCTTGCCTTGGAATGCAATGCCTTAATAAGAGATGGGAGCATAAGATGGCCAACATATTGTGTTTCTGCAATTCTTTTACAAAGAGCCATCTTTATCATGATCATCTGCCTGATCTTATCAAATGATTGCCACAACAAAAGCCCTTTCATTGACTTGAACTTTGCATTGAAACACTCAGCGAGGTTATTGGTCACATAGTCTACTTTGTAGAATTCATTGAATTTGCTTCTTGACCACAACTTTCCATGATGTTCATCCATGTACTCCTTCACCAAAGGATTATGAGCATACAACACTCTCAAATGGTGCTCGTGCTTCCTCAAGCTGCATGTGTATGATGCTGGCCATAGGTTCTCATCATAAACTTTGCCTCTGAATTTCTTTTTAAAATTTGGTGCTAGGTGTCGCATACATTCCCTATGTTCCACTCCAGGGAATACAATTTCTACTGCAGTTTATAAACCCTTGCAAGCATCTATGTGTATAACTAAACATGAGGGTGTACCTATAATGTTGCGCAACTGCTGCACAAACCAGACCCAACTCTCCTCGGACTCTACCTCCAACACACCAAATGCAACTGGGAATAGCCAGTCGTGTCCATCAACTGCAAAAGCTGCTGCTAGCTGGCCTCTCCATCTTCCATTCAAAGCAGTTGCATCGACAGTCAAATAGGGCCTACAACCATTCAGAAACCCCTGCCAGAAAGCCTTGAAACAAACAAAAGCCCTCCTGAAGTACTCCTTCTCGTGCCTTCCCTTTTATTTTGTACTTAACTGTATTCTTGTCAATCTCTACAACACTCCCTGGACAGCTGTCTCCACTTCAGCTTTGAAGGTGTAAAGCAACTGAAACTCTCATTCCATGGACCACTAATCTTATCAAGAGCCCTTTCCTTAGCATAGAAAATCTGCATGTAAGATATATTAATCTTGTACTTCTCAAATAGCTTCCCATAGAGTGATGGTGGACCAATTGTTGGTGTTTTCCTCATCCAATCCAAGATTGCATCTGCGGATCTGCCACACACCTAACATTTGCAAGCTTAGATTTGTCCTTTCCCCCTCCAGGTGGGCAAGTGTGCCCGTGTGGGTTGCTTTTATCTGAAACAAAATGAAAAATGATGTCAAATACAATTAAGAAACATTACACATGATCTGAATATAGAATGGATAAATAATATGATAAGAAGATTCAGTTGTAATACATGAATCAATTTGCTCTTTAGCATAGTGGATGTTGTTGGAAATATGCCCTAGAGGCAATAATAAAATGGTTATTATTATATTTCCTTGTTCATGATAATTGTCTATTGTTCATGCTATAATTGTATTGACCGGAAACCGTAATACATGTCTGAATACATAGACCACAACATGTCCCTAGTGAGCCTCTAGTTGACTAGCTCGTTGATCAACAGATGGTCATGGTTTCCTGACTATGGACATTGGATGTCACTGATAACAAGATCACATCATTAGGAGAATGATGTGATGGACAAGACCCAATCACAAGCATAGCACAAGATCGTGTAGTTTGTTTGCTAAAGCTTTTCTAATGTCAAGTATCATTTCCTTAGACCATGAGATAGTGCAACTCCCGGATACCGTAGGAATGCTTTGGGTGTACCAAACGTCACAATGTAACTGGGTGGCTATAAAGGTGCACTACAGGTATCTCCGAGAGTGTCTGTTGGGTTGGCGCGAATCGAGAGTGGGATTTGTCACTCCGTATGACGGAGAGGTATCTATGAGCCCACTCGGTAATGCATCATCATAATGAGCTCAATGTTACTAAGTAGTTGGTCACGGAATCATGCATTACGGAACGAGCAAAGTGACTTGCCTGTAACGAGATTGAACGAGGTATTGGGATACCGACGATCGAATCTCGGGCAAGTAACGTATCGATTAACAAAGGAAATTGTATACGTGATTACTTGAATCCTCGACATCATGGTTCATCCGATGAGATCATCGTGGAACATGTGGGAGCCAACATGGGTATCCAGATCCCGCAGTTGGTTATTGGTCGGAGAGCTATCTCGGTCATGTCTGCATGATTCCCGAACCCGTAGGGTCTACACACTTAAGGTTCGATGACGCTAGGGTTATACGGAAGATTTGTACGTGGTTACCGAATATTGTTTGGAGTCTCGGATGAGATACTGGATGTCATGAGGAGTTCTAGAATAGTCCAGAGGTGAAGATTTATATATGAGAAGTCATCATACGGTCACTGGAAGTATTCGGGGGTTTACCGGTATTGTACCGGGACCACCGGAGGGGTTCCAGGGGTCCACCGGGAGGGTTCACCTGCCCCGGAGGGCCCTATGGGTTGTATGTGTAAGGGAACCAACCCCTAAGTGGGCTGGGCGCCACCCCCTAGGGCCCATGCGCCTAGGGTTGGGGGGCCTAAAGGGGGCGCCCCCCTTGGCTTGGGGGGCAAGCCCCCTCCCCTTGGCCGCCGCCCCCCTCTAGATCTCATCTAGAGGGGTCGGCCCCTTCCCCCTTCACCCTATAAATAGAGGGGAGGAGGGAGGGCAGCCGCACCACATCCAAGGCGCATCCCTCCCCCTCTCCAACACCTCTCCTCCTCCGTTTGTGCTTGGCGAAGCCCTGCCGGATAACCACCACGACGCCATCGTGCTGCTGCTGGAGCCTTCTTCCTCAACCTCTCCCTCCTCCTTGCTGGATCAAGGCGCGGGAGATGTCACCGGGCTGCACGTGTGTTGAACGCGGAGGTGCCATTGTTCGGCGCTTAGATCGGAATGCACCGCGATTTGAATCGCTACGAGTACAACTCCTTCATCCGCGTTATTGCAACGCTTCCGCGTCGTGATCTTCAAGGGTATGAAGATGCACTCCCCTCTCTCTCGTTGCTAGTTTCTCCATGGATTGATCTTGGTGATGCGTAGAAAATTTTAAATTCTGCAACGATCCCCAATAGTGGCATCATGAGCTAGGTCTATGCGTAGTTTCTATGAATGAGTAGAACACAAGTTGTTGTGGGCATCGATTTTGTCAAGTTACTTGCCACTACTAGTCTTATCTTGATTCAGTGGCATCGTGGGATGAAGCGGCCCGGACCGACCTTACACGTACGCTTACGTGAGACAGGTTCCACCGACTAACATGCACTAGTTGCATAAGGTGGCTAGCGGGTGTCTGTCTCTCCCACTTTAGTCAGATCGGATCCGATGAAAAGGGTCCTTATGAAGGGTAAATAGCAATTGGCATATCACGTTGTGGTTTTGGCGTAGGTAAGAAATGTTCTTGCTAGAAACTATAGCAACCACGTAAAAACTTGCAACAACAATTAGAGGACGTCTAACTTGTTCTTGCAGCATATGCCGTGTGATGTGATATGGCCAAAACGATGTGATGAATGAAATATATGTGATGTATGAGATTGATCATGTTCTTGTAATAGGAATCACGACTTGCATGTCGATGAGTATGACAACCAGCAGGAGCCATAGGAGTTGTCTTAATTTATTGTATGACCTGCGTGTCATTGAATAACGCCATGTAATTACTTTACTTTATTGCTAAACCATTAGCCATAGTAGTAGATGTAATAGTTGGCGAGACAACTTCTGAAGACATGATGATGGAGATCATGGTGTCATGCCGGTGACGATGATGATCATGGCGCCCCGAAGATGGAGATCAAAAGGAGCAAAATGATATTGGCCATATCATGTCACTATTTGATTGCATGAGATGTTTATCATGTTTTTGCATCTTATTTCCTTAGAACAACGGTAGTATAAATAAGATGATCCCTCATAAAATTTCAAGAAAGTGTTCCCCCTAACTGTGCACCATTGCGAAGGTTCGTTGTTTCGAAGCACCACGTGATGGTCGGGTGTGATAGATTCTAACATTCACATACAACGGGTGTAAGCCAGATTTACACATGCAAAACACTTAGGTTGACTTGACGAGCCTAGCATGTACAGACATGGCCTCGGAACACAAGAGACCGAGAGGTCAAACATGAGTCGTATAGCATATACGATCAACATGAAGATGTTCACCGATGATGACTAGTCCGTATCACGTGATGATCGGACACGGCCTAGTTGACTCGGATCATGTATCACTTAGATGACAAGAGGTATGTCTATCTGAGTGGGAGTTCATTAAATAATTTGATTAGATGAACTTAATTATCATGAACTTAGTCTAAAATCTTTGCAATATGTCTTGTAGATCAAATGGCCCACGCTAATGTTGCCCTCAACTTCAACGCGTTCCTAGAGAAAACCAAGCTGAAAGACGATAGCAGCAACTATACAGACTGGGTCCGGAACTTGAGGACCATCCTCATAGCTGCCAAGAAAGCATATGTCCTAGGTGCACCGCTAGGTGAAGCACCTATTTTCCTAGCAACTCAAGACGTTATGAATGCCTGGCAGTCGCGTAGTGATGATTACTCCCTGGTTCAGTGCGGCATGCTTTACAGCTTAGAACCGGGGCTCCAAAAGCGTTTTGAGCAACACGGAGCATATGAGATGTTCTAAGAGCTGAAAATAGTTTTCCAAGCTCATGCCCGGGTCGAGAGATATGAAGTCTCCGACAAGTTCTATAGTTGTAAGATGGAGGAGAATGATTCTGTCAGCGAGCACATACTCAAAATGTCTGGGTTGCACAACCGCTTGTCTCAGCTGGGAGTTAATCTCCCGAATGACGCGGTCGTCGACAGAATCCTCCAGTCGCTTCCACCTAGCTACAAGAGCTTTGTGATGAATTTCAATATGCAGGGGATGGTGAAAACCATTCCTGAGGTATATTCAATGCTGAAATCAGCGGAGGTGGAGATCAAAAAGGAACATCAAGTGTTGATGGTCAATAAAACCACTAGTTTCAAGAAAGGCAAGGGTAAGAAGAACTTCAAGAAGGATGGCAAGGGAGTTGTCGCGCCCGGTAAGCCAGTTGCCGGGAAGAAGCCAAAGCATGGACACCTGAGACTGAGTGCTTTTATTGCAAAGGAAACAGACACTGGAAGCGGAACTGCCCCAAGTACTTAGCAGACAAGAAGGCCGACAACACCAAAGGTATATGTGATATACATGTTATTGATGTGTACCTTACCAGTACTCATAGTAGCTCCTGGGTATTTGATACCGGTGCGGTTGCTCATATTTGTAACTCAAAGCAGGAACTGCGGAATAAGCGAAGACTGGCGAAGGACGAGGTGACGATGCGCGTCGGGAATGGTTCTAAGGTCGATGTGATCGCCGTCGGCATGCTACCTCTACATTTGCCTACGGGATTAGTATTAAACCTCAATAATTGTTATTTAGTGCCAGCTTTGAGCATGAACATTGTATCTGGGTCTCGTTTAATACGAGATGGTTACTCATTTAAATCCGAGAATAATGGTTGTTCTATTTATATGAGAGATATATTTTATGGTCATCCCCGCTGGTCATTGGTTTATTCTTAATGAATCTCGAACGTGATGTTACACATATTCATAGTGTGAATACCAACAGATGTAAGGTTGATAATGATAGTGCCACATACTAGTGGCACTGCCGCCTTGGTCACATTGGTGTCAAACGCATGAAGAAGCTCCATACAGATGGACTTTTGGAGTCTCTTGATTACAAATTATTTGACACATGCGAACCGTGCCTCATGGGCAAAATGACCAAGACTCCGTTCTCCGGAACAATGGAGCGAGCAACCAACTTATTGGAAATCATACATACTGATGTGTGCGGTCCAATGAGCGTTGAGGCTCGCGGAGGCTATCGTTATGTTCTCACCCTCACTGATGACTTAAGTAGATATGGGTATGTCTACTTGATGAAACACAAGTCTGAGACCTTTGAAAAGTTCAAGGAATTTCAGAGTGAGGTAGAATCAACGTGACAGAAAAATAAAGTTCTTACGATCAGATCGTGGGGGGGGGGAATATTTGAGTCACGAATTTGGTACGCACTTAAGGAAATGTGGATTTGTTTCACAACTCATGCCGCCTGGAACACCTCAGCATAACGGTGTGTCTGAACGTCGTAATCGCACTCTATTGGATATGGTACGATCTATGATGTCTCTTACTGATTTACTGCTATCATTTTGGGGATATGCTCTAGATACAGCTACATTCACTTTAAATAAGGCACCGTCTAAATCCGTGGAGATGACACTGTATGAATTATGGTTTGGGAAGAAAGCTAAGCTGTCGTTTCTAAAAGTTTGGGGATGTGATGCTTATGTCAAGAAACTTCAACCTGGAAAGCTTGAACCCAAGTCGGAAAAATGCGTCTTCATAGGATACCCTAAGGAAACCATTGGGTATACCTTCTACCTTAGATCCGAAGGCAAGATCTTTGTTACCAAGAATGGGTCCTTTCTAGAGAAAGAGTTTCTCTCAAAAGAAGTAAGTGGGAGGAAAGTAGAACTTGATGAAATACTGCCTCTTGAACCGGAAAGTAGCGCATCTCAGGAAGATGTTTCTGTGGTGCCTGCACCGACTAGAGAGGAAGTTAATGATGATGATCAAGGTACTTCAGATCAAGTTGCTATTGAACTTCATAGGTCCACAAGGACCTGTTCCACACCAGAATGGTATGACAACCCTGTCCTGGAATCATGTTGTTAGACAACGGTGAACCTTCGAACTATGAAGTAGCGATGGCGGGCCCAGATTCCAACAAATGGCTTGAAGCCATGCAATCCGAGATAGGATCCATGTATGAAAACAAAGTATGGACTTGGACAGACTTGCCCGATGATCGGTGAGCGACAGAAAATAAATGGATCTTTAAGAAGAAGAAGGACGCGGATGGTAATGTTAATATCTATAAGGCTCAGCTTGTCGCTAAGGATTATCGACAAGTTCAAGGGGTTGACTACGATGAGACCTTCTCACCCGTAGCAAAGCTGAAGTCCGTACGAATCATGTTAGCAAGTGCCACATTCTATGATTATGAAATATGGCAAATGGACGTCAAAACGGCATTCCTTAATGGCTTCCTTAAGGAAGAATTGTATATGATGCAGCCGGAAGGTTTTGTCGATCCTAAGAATGCTAAAGGTATGCAAGCTCCAGCGCTCCATCTATGGGCTGGTGCAAGCATCTCGGAGTTGGAACATTCGCTTTGATGAAATGATCAAAGCGTTTGGGTTTATGCAGACTTATGGAGAAGCCCGCGTTTACAAGAAAGTGATTGGCAGCTCTGTAGCATTTCTCATATTATATGTGGATGACATACTATTGATGGGAAATGATATAGAACTTTTGGAAAGCATAAAGGCCTGCTTGAATAAGTGTTTTTCAATGAAGGACCTTGGAGAAGTTGCTTACATATTAGGCATCAAGATCTATAGAGATAGATCGAGACGCCTCATAGGTCTTTCACGAAGCACATACCTTGATAAGATATTGAGGAAGTTCAATATGGATCAGTCCAAGAACGGGTTCTTGCCTGTATTGCAAGGTGTGAAATTGAGCTCGGTTCAAAGCCCGACCACGACAGAAGATAGAGAAAAGATGAGTGTCATCCCCTATGCCTCGGCCATAGGGTCTATTATGTATGTCATGCTATGTACCAGACCTGATGTAAACCTTGCCGTAAGTTTGGTAGGGAGGTACCAAAGTAATCCCGGCATGGAACACTTGACAGCAGTCAAGAATATCCTGAAGTACCTGAAAAGGACTAAGGATATGTTTCTCGTTTATGGAGGTGACAAAGAGCTCGTCGTAAAGGGTTACGTCGATGTTAGCTTCGACACAGATCTGGATGACTCCAAGTCACAAACCGGATACGCGTATATTTTGAATGGTGGGGCAGTAAGCTGGTGCAGTTGCAAGCAAAGCATCGTGGTGGGATCTACATGTGAAGCGGAGTACATGGCAGCCTCGGAGGCAGCACATGAAGCAATCTGGATGAAGGAGTTCATTACCGACCTAGGAGTTATTCCCAATGCGTCGGGCCCGATGACTCTCTTCTATGACAACACTGGAGCTATTGCCCTTGCCAAGGAGCCCAGGTTTCACAAGAAGACCAGGCACATCAAGCGTCACTTCAACTCCATTCGTGGAAATGTTCAAGATGGAGACATAGATATTTGTAAAGTGCATACGGATCTGAATGCCGCAGATCCGTTGAGTAAACCTCTTCCACGAGCAAAACATGATCAACACCAGAACTCTATGGGTGTTCGATTCATCACAATGTAACTAGATGTTTAACTCTCATTCCATGGACCACTAATCTTATCAAGAGCCCTTTCCTTAGCATAGAAAATCTTCATGTAAGATATATTAATCTTGTACTTCTCAAATAGCTTCCCATAGAGTGATGTTGGACCAATTGTTGGTGTTTTCCTCATCCAATCCAAGATTGCATCTGCGGATCTGCCACACACCTAACATTTGCAAGCTTAGATTTGTCCTTTCCCCCTCCAGGTGGGCAAGTGTGCCCGTGTGGGTTGCTTTTATCTGAAACAAAATGAAAAATGATGTCAAATACAATTAAGAAACATTACACATGATCTGAATATAGAATGGATAAATAATATGATAAGAAGATTCAGTTGTAATACATGAATCAATTTGCTCTTTAGCATAGTGGATGTTGTTGGAAATATGCCCTAGAGGCAATAATAAAATGGTTATTATTATATTTCCTTGTTCATGATAATTGTCTATTGTTCATGCTATAATTGTATTGACCGGAAACCGTAATACATGTGTGAATACATAGACCACAACATGTCCCTAGTGAGCCTCTAGTTGACTAGCTCGTTGATTAACAGATGGTCATGTGTTCCTGACTATGGATATTGGATGTTATTGATAATGGGATCACATCATTAGGAGAATGATGTGATGGACAAGACCCAATCACAAGCATAGCACAAGATTGTGTAGTTCATTTGCTAAAGCTTTTCTAATGTCAAGTATCATTTCCTTAGACCATGAGATTGTGCAGCTCCCGGATACCGTAGGAATGCTTTGGGTGTACCAAACGTCACAACGTAACTGGGTGGCTATAGAGGTGCACTACAGGTATCTCTGAGAGTGTCTGTTGGGTTGGCACGAATCGAGACTGGGATTTGTCACTCCGTATGACGGAGAGGTATCTCTGGGCTCACTCGCTAATGCATCATCATAATGAGCTCAATGTGACTAAGTAGTTGGTCACGGAATCATGCATTACGGAAAGAGTAAAGTGACTTGCCTGTAACAAGATTGAATGAGGTATTGGGATACCGACGATCGAATCTCGGGCAAGTAACATACCGATTGACAAAGGGAATTGTATACGGGATTACTTGAATCCTCGACATCGTGGTTCATCTGATGAGATCATCGTGGAACATGTGGGAGCCAACATGGGTATCCAGATCCTGCTGTTGGTTATTAGCCGAAGAGCTGTCTCGGTCATGTCTGGATGATTCCCGAACTCGTAGGGTCTACACACTTAAGGTTCGATGACGCTAGGGTTATAGGGAAGATTTGTACGTGGTTACCGAATGTTGTTCGGAGTCCTGGATGAGATCCCAGACGTCACGAGGAGTTCCGGAATAGTCCGGAGGTGAAGATTTATATATGGGAAGTCATCATACGGTCACCAAAAGTATTCGGGGGTTTACCGGTATTGTACCGGGACCACCGGAGGGGTTACAGGGGTCCACCGGGAGGGTTCACCTGCCCCGGAGGGCCCTATGGGCTGTATGTGTAAGGGAACCAGCCCCTAAGTGGGCTGGGCGCCACCCCCCTAGGGCCCATGCGCCTAGGGTGGGGGGACCCTAAAGGGGGCACCCCCCTTGGCTTGGGGGGCAAGCCCCCTCCCCTTGGCCGCCGCCCCCCTCTAGATCTCATCTAGAGGGGCCAGCCCCCTTCACCCTATAAATAGAGAGGAGGATGGAGGGCAGCCGCACCACATCCAAGGCGCATCCCTCCCCCTCTCCAACACCTCTGCTCCTCCGTTTGTGCTTGGCGAAGCCCTGCCGGAGAACCACTGCTCCACCACCACCACGTCATCGTGCTGCTGCTGGAGCCTTCTTCCTCAAGCTCTCCCTCATTCTTGCTGGATCAAGGCGCGGGAGACGTCACCGGGCTGCACGTGTGTTGAACGCGGAGGTGTTGTTGTTCGGCACTTAGATCGGAATCCACCGCGATCTGAATCACTACGAGTATGACTCCTTCATTCGCGTTATTGCAACACTTCCGTGTCGCGATCTTCAAGGGTATGAAGATGCACTCTCCTCTCTCTCGTTGCTAGTTTCTCCATAGGTTGCTCTTGGTGATGCATAGAAAATTTTAAATTCTGCAACGATCCCCAACAGATGCATGCAACCTACACCTACACCTATCATAAGGGCAATGAACAGTGAATCTTTGTGGCTCACTCCTATCAACCTCATAGGAGTTTTCAGTGAGAATGCAATATGTAGTCACTGCATTACGACAATCCACCATCAATTCGAATACGGTTCCTGGAGTAAGCTCAGGATTCTCCCTGTTCCACTCAATTGTTGGCATGTCCTCGCCATCATATTCTTGTAAAACTAAGGATTCGATGTTCTCCTCCCTCTCTTCATCGTTAGTGTTATCAAATCTAGCATGACTGCTAGGCTCCTCTGCATATTCATCTTCCACTGCCCGTTGACTAACTCTATCTACCAGTTCAGGAAATTGAATCTCATCCTCATCATCATGTCGAGGCACTTCCTCGTCAGGCTCTGCATCTACTTCTACATCAAGTGCAGAAGGGAGAGGAGAAGTGGCAGAATTAGCAGCAGCCGATATGTTGTGGCTTTCAGAACCACTAGGTTTACTTGGTCTCGACCTACAAGGAGTGCGAGGACGCTCGCTATTAGCAGAGACAGATGATGTATGAACACCCTTCCCCTTTGGGATACGTTGTTTGCATGCTTGAAGCACACCGATATGGATTTTATCGAAACGGCCGTCAGCATTCAAACTAAATAGCAATCCCAGATGCTCATCACAAGTTAATGGGACAAATCTTTGCTCGGTACTGTCAAAATATCACAGTTCAACAGCATCGGCAGGGCTCCACGAATACTCACAACAGAGTGCCTCGCGAAAATCTGTGAACGATACACTAGTTTCTACCACTTTAGGATAGAAAAACCCAGAAATCAGACATGGTTTAGTTCCACATAGCTCAAAGCAAGTGCAGGATCAACCCTATTCGATTGAAATAAAATAAAGGGCGCAGTTAGGCCGAAATTTTTCAGATGAATTGCACTGATTGACGCTAACGGTGGTCAAATATAGCCTAATTTACAGATCTCGTAATCAATTTGAGAGCAAAATGATGCTTACCCAGGTGGAATCCATGAATTATCCGCCTCTGATTCGACCCAATCATCTCCACGGTTGATGGGCCGGACGGGGTGCTCCCCCGGCATCGCTTCCTAATCCTAGATGGGGAGAGAGGGTAGATGCGACGGAGGCGGCACGACTGCGGCAGAGGCGACACGACGGCGGCGGAGGGGGCAGCGCGTAAGCGACTCGATCTGATTCAGGTTATAGTGAGGGGAACCTACAGTGAGTGTCAGTTTCTCGGGCCCACTGGTTAGCACGTAATGGTCAAAATGTGGACTTGGCCCTACGCGGCCCCACTCGTCAGAGTTAACGGTCAAGCCATTGACCCGACGACAACGTCCGCTGTGACCAGTTCTAAGGGTTTCAGGCAAGGGAGTGGGCAAAGTGAGCAAAAGTTAAGATTGTGGGGATGATGAGTAGAACTAAGGAACCCGGGGCATAGAAATAAAAAACACTACGAAATAACGCATAAACTAGGATTTAAGTTTCTGTCACTCTAGCAACCCATCATCTAATAACTACTCCACAATGCATTCCCTTAGGCCCAAAAATGGTGAAGTTCGATCTAGTCGACGTTCACATAACACCACTAAGGGAATCAACAACATACATATCATCAAAATATCGTATGAATACCAAAGTCACATGATTACTTATGACAAGACTTCTCCCATGTCCTGAAAAACACATGTAACTACTCACAAAACATATTCATGCTCAAGATCAGAGGGGTATTGAATAGCCTAATAGATCTGAACATATGATCTTCCACCAAATAAACCAACTAGCATCAACTACAGGATGTAATCAACACTGCTAGCAACCCACAGGTACCAATCTGAGGTTTGATATAAAGATTGAATACGAGAGATGAACTAGGGTTTGAGATGAGATGGTGTTGTTGAAGATGTTGATTGGCCCTCCGACGATGAGAGGGTTGTTGGTGATGACGACGACTTCTATTTCCCTCACCCAGAGGGAAGTGTCCTCGGCGGAATCTCCCTGCCGGAGAGCAAAGTGCTCATACCCAAGTTCCGCCTCGAGACGGCGGCACTTCATCCCGAAAGTCCTCTCTTTATTTTTTCTAGGGCAAATGGGCTTATATACCAGAAGGTGGGCACCAGAGGCTGGCCAGGCCCCCCTACCCACCAGGGCGCGCCAGGGGGGTAGGCGCGCCCTGGTGCCTAGTGGGCACTGGGTTGCCCCCTCTGGTACTTCTTTTCTCCAATAATTTTTATATATTCCAAAATAAATCTTCGTAAAATTTCAGCTCATTTGGAGATGTGCAGAATAGGTATCTCCAACGTAGCTTTTTTAGGTCCAAAATTCCAGCTGCCGGCAATCTCCATCTTCATGTAAACCTTGCATATTAAGAGAGAAACGACATTAGAATTGCTCTACAAAGTGCTACAATGATTAAAAACACTCTAAATAACAGTAGGAAAACATGATGCAAAATGGACGTATCAGGCGGTTGTGGCCCTTCTTTCGCGGCAAGAAAGCTAATATCGGGAAAAATCGTGTTAAAATTTCAGCCCGATCGGAGTTACGAATCTCTGGATATTTAAGAAACGGTTTTCGGCTAGAAAATAGGAACGCGAAATGGAAGAGAACACAAAGAGAGAGAGAGAGAGAGAGAGATCCAATCTCGGATGGGCTCTCGCCCCTCCGGGTGCCATGGAGGCCAAGGACTGATATGTCTCCAATGTATCTATAATTTTTTATTGTTCCCTGCCATTATAATATCAATCTTGGGTGTTTTATATGCATTATTATGCTATTTTATATCATTTTTTGGGACTAGCATATTAACCTAGTGCCTAGTGCCAGTTGCTATTTTTTTCTTATTTTTTTCTTTACATAAAATCAATACCAAATAGAACAAAACTTTTTGACGATTTTTCTTGGACCACAAGACACCCTGGAAGCCTCGGGAGGAGGCCAGAAGGGCCACGAGGTGGCGACAAGCTCATAGGGCGCGCCCTAGAGGGGCACCCTCCAAGCTTGTGGGCCCCTCGTGGCTCCTCCAGCCATAATTTTTCTTCTATAAATACCCAAATATTCCTCGGCGGATCAAAAATACTTTTCCGCCACCGCAAGTTTCTGTCTTCGTGAGATCCCATTTGGGGGCCTTTTCCGGTACTCCGCCGGAGGGGGATTCGATCATGGAGGACTTCTACATCAACCTTGCTGCCCTTCCGATGCTGTGTGAGTAGTTTACCACAAACCTACAGGTCCATAGCTAGTATCTAGATGGCCTCTTCTCTCTCTTGGATCTTCAATACAATGTTCTCCTCGATGTTCTTGGAGATCTATTCGATGTAATCTTCTTTTGCGATGTGTTTATTGAGATCGGATGAATTATGGATTTATGATTAGATTATCTATGAATATTATTTGAGTCTTCTCTGAACTCTTTTATGCATGATTAAGATAGCTTAGTAATTCTCTCCAATCGATCGATTTGGTTTGGCCTACTAGATGGTTTTTCTTGCAATGGGAGAAGTGCTTTGTGATAGGTTCAATCTTGCGGTGTCCTCTCCCGGTGACAGAAGGGACAACGAGACACGTATTGTATTGTTGCCATTAAGGATAAAAAGATGGGGTTTATATCATATTGCTTGAGCTTACCCCTCTACATCATGTCATCTTATTTAAGGCGTTATTCTGTTCTTATGAACTTAATACTCTAGATGCATGCTGGATAGCGGTCGATGTGTGGAGTAGTACTAGTAGATGCAGGCAGGAGTCGGTCTACTTGTCACGGACGTGATGCCTATATACATGATCATTGCATTGGATATCGTCATGCTCAACAGTAATTTGTTTACCCACCTTATGCTTTCTTTTAAGAGAGAAGCCTCTAGTAAAAATTATGCCCCCGAGGTCTATCTTTTAGCATATTATTTTCAGATCTATAAAAACAAAAACCCAATAATACCTTGATGCAATTTATTTACTTTTATTTTATTTCACACTTTTACTTATCTTTTATATCTATCACTATCAGATGTACACGTCCAATATTGCGTACTTGATGTGATCTTCATTTATTATCTACCTTTTCATGCTTGATGAAACAAAAAACAAGTTTTCTCCTGCTCGTGGTACGAACAATGAATCATATCTCCTACCAGGGTTAGCGGTGAGCCATGATTGGAGGAAGCCTTGTCCCTCGTCTGAAGGTCGAAGTAATTGGCCACGTGAAGACCTGACTAACGTAGGATCTTCTGTCGTTTCCAATGGCAATACTAACGAATTTGACGGTTGCATCATTGAGAAATCTTGCAAAATACGGACAATTCTGGTCAGCATTACATATATTGTACATCAAGCAATAGTTATATACACAAACCTGGATCATGGTGGGACTTACCCCCTCTTCCTCCTTCAAACATTTTCCTTTTCGTCTGGTCATGGTTTACTCGACACCATCCAGCGATCCTAAAAATCGCTCTTATTGAACATGGAACCGATGTAGCAAAAGTATTCTTGCACCTTCGCGGTACTAGCAATATAGATGACTTTAAAGCCATCACCCATTATTCGGTGGACATCTTGAAGATTTAAGAGTCCATAGATCTTGGAGCAGCCTGAGGGGAATGGAGGTGTGCTAGTTAAAAAAAATGATATAAGTATTTTTTTTTCGAGACAAATGATATAAGAAACGGAAAAGGCTAGAAAACCAACTGGAAGGACACTCCTCCTCCTCACCTCCCCCGCGGCTTCGCTGCGGCCGTGCCTTCGTGAGAGACCAAGGAAACCAAAACCATCGCCCCCAGAAAAAAACATCTCGAGAAAACAAACGAAAAATCCCCAATCCATGAAGCCCACCACTGTCTCGCCTCCCGCGGCGGCGCCGGCGGCGGCGGCGCCGGCCACCGACGATCCCTCGCCATCGCACTCGGACCCCGCCTCGGCCACTTTCTCGGTCGAGCGCCGCGGCGACGCCTCCGCCTCCTGCCGATGGACCCTCCCGGACTTCCCCCGCACCCGCGCCCGCACCTTCTACAGCCGCTACTTCGAGGTCGGCGGCTTCGACTGCCGCCTTCTCCTCTACCCGCGCGGCGACACCCAGTCCCTCCCGGGATACCTATCCATCTACCTCCAGGTCCTCGACCCCAAAACCCCATCGTCCTCCTCCTCCTCCACCACCACCACCACATCCTCCAAATGGGATTGCTTCCTCAGCTACCGCCTCTCCGTCGTCCACCCCTCCGATAACTCCAAGTCCCTAGCGCGCGATTCCTGGCACCGTTTCTCCTCTAAGAAACGTTCGCACGGCTGGTGCGACTTCGCTCCATCCGCCGCCGCCTCCTTCCTCCTGCCGCCCCACGATTCCCTTGTCATTGCTGCCGACATATCGGTGCTATCGGAGACCGCCTCCTTCTCCGAGGCCGACGGCCGTTTCACCTGGAAGGTGTTCAACTTCAGCCTGTTCCGGGAGATGATCCGCACACAAAAGATCATGAGCCCCGCATTCTTCCCTGCTGCCGCCGCTGCTGGTGGGAGTGACTGTGGACTCCGGATTAGTGTCTACCAGAGTAATGTATCTGGTGCAGAACATTTGTCGGTGTGCCTGGAGGGCAAGGAGCCAGTGGTTCAGGCAACTTCGGCGTCATCTGCGTCAGCGTTGGCGTCAACTAGTGCAGGGAGTGGCGTGCCTGATGCTGACCGTGGTTGCTGGTGTCTTTTCCGTGTTTCAATCCTTAATCAGAAGCCTGGGGGGAGCCACATTCATAGGGACTCATATGGGCGGTTTGGAGCAGACAGTGCCAGCCTTGGATGGGGGGATTACCTGAAGATGGATGATTTTTTGGCTGCCGATGGGGGTTACCTGTTTGATGGGGCTGTGGTGTTTAATGCCTCGGTGCATGTGATCAAGGAGTCTAACTCATTCACTCGTAGCTTACCGACGGTGGCGGGCATTAGTGGTGCTGGGGGTGGACGATCTGGGACTAGAAAGTCGGATGGGCACTTTGGGAAGTTTGTGTGGAGGATCGAAAACTTCACAAGATTGAAGGAGCTGCTCAAGAAGAGGAAGATCACTGGTTTGTGCATCAAGAGCAGACGATTTCAGGTCGGGAATCGTGACTGCCGCCTTATTGTTTATCCACGGGGTAAGTATTTGGAAAAATGCCTTCTCAAGATTCATCTGGTAGTTTCAACATCAACTCTATGAAGTTTGCTGACATATACTGCTAAAAACGTGATAACCAAACCTAGAATTTTTATGCCTATATGATTTGATCAGAACTGTCACCTGCTAAATGGGCTGAAGTTTCTTAACCATTTGCAACATTGAGAATCCACTAGATTTTGACCCGTTCCGAGTTGCAATTTTGCATTCAGTAAATGGAAATTCACCAGAAAATTCATGTTTGTGGTTTTATTTAGACAATATAGCTACTAGCTTGTATCACTCAATAGATTCAGTGGTGTGGCTTTGATCACCTTTTTTAGAAATTTGAATCATTGCCTATGAATGAGGCACAACCCCATTTTGTTCATTTCTTGCAATTATTGTGTCAGTTATCCCTGTTTGATATGGTCTATCACTATTTCCTCTGATTGACAGCCAACCTTGTGAATAACATGCGCTTGGATATTTGTTTTGTTAAATAGCTGTTAGCCTGTTACCTTACCTCTTCCAGAACAATATGCCATGACTCATGGAGCACTACTAAATTGATAACAAGTCCATCTGATCGCTATCGAAAAATCAACTTCCATGTTATAAAAATATCTAAATAAGGGTATACATTTTGGATGATCTGTGCAACTGCAATTTTTTAGCCCATTGTATCCTGCACAGAAGACAAAATGTGTACTAAATTAGTTGTCATTTTAGACCCTCCACACTTGTTTTTCTTTTCACAGCAGATTTGGTGCAAGTGCTTGCATCTGCAGCCTCTTGTTGGTTGACGTGCCTTGTTGGTCCACATATTATAGCATGCTCTACATCCATGTTTATTCTTTCATGGTTTTCTCTGAGGTGCCTCAACCAACAAGTAGGTTGCGGGTACAACCACTTGCCGGGAGTAATTATTTCTCATCTTGACCATCCAAGGTCCATGCTTGCATGATGTCCATCCACTGTAAACCTGTGAAAATTTCAGACTGTTCTATGCACTTCCCCCCAATAGTAGCAACCACAGTGAATTAACTTCAGCTGTTAAATCACGAGTGAGATGAATATATCTTACCTAGAGGCTACATAATGAGTTCATTTATTCTATGAGTTGATCATAAAAGAATTATAAGTATATCGAACAGCAGTAATAAAATCATTTGACATTTTGAGTGCGACCTGGGTTTACCGGTGAGTTGTTGTTAAGTTTGGAGTGTTTGTTGGTTCAGCCTCTGCATCACAATTTCTTAAACGACACTGTATACATATGTAGGTAGAATTTGAATTGCCGTTTTTTATTTACATGCCACATATTTCAATCACCTACTTATTTATCCTTCTGAATGAATTGCCATTTATTTAATTTATCTTCCACATATTTCAGCACCTTACTTATTTATCCTTGTGAACTTATGGTCTCAATGCAATCAAATCACTGCTAGTTTCCTTTCAGTTAGCTATCAGTATTGTTACTTTTTAAATTTAGGTAACTGCACTATCAGAATGTATGTATTGACTTCATCAGTTGGTTCTCTTAATGTTGCTGCAATCAGGGCAGTCTCAACCACCATGCCACCTCTCAGTGTTTCTGGAAGTGACAGATCCCCGAAATACTACCAGTGAATGGACCTGCTTTGTGAGCCATAGATTGTCTGTTGTCAATCAGAAAGGGGAGGAGAAGTCAATCATGAAAGAGTCTCAAAATCGTTACTCTAAGTCAGCGAAGGATTGGGGTTGGCGTGAATTTCTGACATTAACTAGCCTCTTCGACCAGGATGCTGGTTTTCTTGTACAGGACACTGTTGTGTTCTCTGCAGAGGTTCTCATTCTGAAGGAAACTGCAACTATGCAAGAGCTTAGTGACGAAGATTATGAAATATGCAGTTCAAGTTCTGGATATCAGATTGATACTTTACCAAAACATCCGTCATTTACGTGGAAGGTAGAAAATTTCTTGTCCTTTAAGGAGATTATGGAGACAAGAAAAATTTTCAGTAAATATTTCCAGGCTGGTGGCTGTGAGCTGCGGATAGGTAAACGAAGTTTACTTACTATTCAGTCTTGTACCGTATAGTTTCTTTTGTATTTTCATATTTTGTGCTTACATAACACAACCTGCAGGTGTATATGAGTCATTTGATACAATGTGCATATATCTGGAGAGTGATCAGTCATCTGGGGTTGATCCTGATAAGAACTTTTGGGTACATTATAAGATGGCTATACTCAACCAGAAGAACTCTTTGAAAACCGTGTGCAAAGAATCTTCAATTTGCACAAAAACATGGAACAATTCAGTTCTCCAGTTTATGAAGGTTTCAGACATTCTGGATCCTGAAGCTGGCTTTCTTGTCCGGGACACTATTGTCTTCGTTTGTGAAATCATAGACTGCTGTCCATGGTTTGACTTCTCTGATCTCGAGGTGAGGTTAGGTTTGCTCATCTTTCATTGGGCCTGTCTATTTGTGCTTCTTCTGCTAGGTTCTAGGGCGTTCTCTAAACTGCTTTGATGTGGCAGGGCATGCAAAAAGGCTGTAGTTGTAATAACCAAAAGTTCAGCTTGAATGTAGTTGTGCAGCATATGTTATATCGTGTATGAAGGTACACAAGGAGAAATAATTAAGAATGAGAAGTCCTAGGGTACTCTTATTTGACCAGGATGTAGGCCACTTCTAATTAGATCTTGATTGCAATATTTAGCATTTAATAAACTGGTCATACCAATCACTGACTAATTTTAAGCCTGGCAAATCTGCAATTTGAGTACTTCAAGGTACAGTTAAACTGTGGAATGCAATACTTAGATAACTCTGAAAATTTTATGAACTTTCAAGACTAGCGCTTTATGATTTAGCAAGTATTGTTACAGACTTGTAATTCATTAGCTGCAAGTACATGCCAACTTTAACAGTACAGCTGACAAATGTTTTTCTTACAAGCACTCCAGTTTGTTGTACATGATAAATTGTAACACTGATCAGATTACTGTTAGAGATAAGTTCGCTCTCATACGTGTATATCTTTTCATCAACTAACCCAAGAACCTTAAGTGGATATTTTGTGTGTAGTCCATTGACGATAACAAGGCTAAACATGAAAAATGTTCTTGATTTTGCTTTTATAAGTCCTAACTATGGTCTATAACAATGTATGTGTCATATCTGGTCATCTTCCATCTTGATGTCCATTTCTATCCAGTATTTTACTCAAGCAATGGGGTATTCTCTCTATATATATTTAGGTTCAGTTCAGAAATATGCTGTCTGAATTATCACTCAATGATGAGTACATGACGTTTGCCTCCTTTTTACCTCTAAAAGAAGTTATGGTAGATAGGATAACATTTATCTGTGAGAACTATGGTCATGGGTTCAAGTCCTGGAAACAGCCTCTTACAGAAATGTAGGGAAAGGCTGCGTACTATAGACCCAAAATGGTCGGACCCTTCCCTGGACCCTGCGCAAGCGGGAGCTACATGCACCAGGTTGCCCTTTTTTAACTATGGTTTGTATATAGTAATTCCCAATTAACTTATCTGGCAGGTATTTGCCTCAGATGATGACCAGGATGAGTTGTCAACAGATCCTGATGAACTTATCGAGTCTGAAGACAGTGATGATGTGAGTGGTGATGAGGAAGATATGTTCCGGAACCTCCTCTCAAGAGCTGGATTTTCACTTACATATGGAGACAACTATACTCAGCCGCAGGTTACCTTGAGAGAGAAAATTTTGATGGATGCTAGTGCGATTGCTGGATTTCTTACTGGCCTGCGTGTTTATCTGGATAACCCAGCAAAAGTGAAGCGCATGCTTCTTCCTGCCAAAGTGTCCACCAAGGGTGGTGGAAAGAAAGATTCTTCAAAGTGTGATTCAAGCTCCACAAGTCTCATAAATTTGTTGATGGGTGTTAGCGTCTTAAAGCAAGCTATAATTGATTTGCTTTTAGATATAATGGTTGAGTGCTGCCAACCTTCAGATGAAAGATCATCATATGGCTCCTCCTCCTCAAGCTCTAAAACTGCTCCTGATTCAAATGGGGCTAGCTCTCCATCAGAGCTCATTGTGGAAGGCGAACAAACAGAATGTGCATGCAGAAATCAGTATGAAACGGCTGAATCTGATACTGTTATTTTTGGGCGTAATCTTGGATTAGAAAATGCAGAGCTAAATGCAAATGAGATGCCTGTCAAGATTCTAGAACAGTCCAGTTGTCCTCCAGAGACACCTGCCATCGATCTGCCAGGGGATGAAAGTTCTGATCAAGCTTCTGGGGTATGATTTGAGGGTCCTATCATATTCAGCCTCATTTTCATATTTTATTTTACCAAGTATGCTAACCTGCTGTTTTTTTCCAGACAAAATGGCCAGACCAGTCAGAGGAACTGTTAGGACTGATTGTTAATTCATTGAAGGCACTAGACTCTGCTGTTCCACATGGATGCCCTGAACCAAGAAAGCGGGCTAAGTCTGTCCAGAAAATTGCACTCGTACTAGAGAAAGCTCCAAAGAAGCTTCAACCTGATTTCATCGCCCTTGTACCAAAGTTGGTTGATGGGTCTGAACACTCACTTGCTTCTTGTGCCCTTTTAGATCATCTTGAAAAGGCAGATGCTGAGCCATCACTGAGGTTACCGGTAAGTTTGACGCTTTGAACTAATCTTTTTTTTGGTGCCTAATTTCATTTTTGCAAAGAAACGTAACACTTCCACTTCTTGGGTGAGCAGATGTCTGAATTGCCTGAATATTATGACGCTCATGTCTCTATATTTGTGACTTAATGTCTCTATATTTGTGAAGATAGCCATCATTCATGATATAGCAGGCTAGTAATATACACAAGTGAGTCTGATATCTATTTTGATTTCTTTTTCCCATCATGTCAGGTTTTTGGTGCCTTATCCGAGTTAGAATTTGATGCTGATGTCTGGAAACGAGTATCTTTTCATGCACTTGAATTGTTGTCTGATTCAAATGATGAGCCTCTTGTAGCAGCCATTTCATATGTTCTCAAGGCGGCATCACAGTGCCAGCATATTCCTCAAGCTGTATGTTTACCATCGATAAATCTCTTGTTACTTTCTCTATACTTGTATAATCTTTTCATATTACTACTACTAAGTGCACTTACCTTTTTCCCTCCCCAAAGGTTAGAGCTGTTCGATGGAGATTAAAACGTTTGGGTGCTGATGTTCCACCGTGTGTGCTTGAGTTTTTGTCTAAAACGGTGCATAACTGGCCAGATGTAGCTGAAGCATTATTGAAGGATATTGATTCTGAGCCTGAACCTGATAACAGTTGTCTCTCCACGCCTTCTAGTACTTGTAGTAAAGATGGGCTTTCAGCTGAAGGGATGCCTTCTTGGCAAGAGCAAGCTGTACATGAAAGCAATCATCTATCAGATGTTTTTGTACTCATAGAAATGTTATCAGTACCTGGATTATTTTTGGAAGTTGCACGGGTTTTTGAAAGGGCTTTATTGCAAGGGGCCTTTGGGCTGCAGTTAGTAGCCATGGTGTTGGAAAGACGGCATTCTCACAAGTTAAGTTCAAAGTCTGGGGCTGTCGTGTATGATTTACAGAGCAAACAAGTTTTATTAGATGGGCAGTTTGAACCCTCACCCATCCAAGAAGGTGATTTCACTTCAGTCCTTGCACTTGGTGAGGTATTGTCTCTATCTACCTCAGCGAGGGTCCAAGACTTCGTGCGGATGCTTTATGCCATCATGTTTAAGATCTATGCCGAGGATCATTATAGATGCAGATTTCTGAAGGGCCTTGTTGACCGGGCAACAAATACCTCAGATAACTGCCGAGAAGTTGACATAGATATGGATGTCTTGGTATTTCTTGTTAAGGAGGAGTTTGGAATTGCTAGACCTGTTTTAAACATGATGCGTGAAGCTGCTGAAGTTGCTCAGGCCGATCGTGCTAATCTTTGGCACCAAATATGTGCTACTGAGGATGAGAATATTCGTTTGAGGGAGGAGATGGACATGGAGCAAACCAAATTTTCCAATGAAAAAGCTGCATTAGCCCAACGACTAACTGAGTCTGAGGCAACTACAGGACATCTAAGGGTATTTCTTTGTTGTGATTCAGCTGGTGACCTGCCTTTCTTGTTTGTTTCTCAGCTTAACACTTTGTTTATTTTATAATTGTTGTAGTCTGAACTAAAAGCCGAGAAGGATCGTTTTATTCGGGAGAAGAAGGAACTCTCCAGGCAGATGCGGGAGATTGAGAATCAGATGGAATGGGTGCGATCAGAGAAAGACGAGCAAATTGCAAAGCTGTCTGCTGATAGGAAGAATCTTCATGATCGTGTTAGTGAAGCAGAGACACAACTATCACAGTTTAAAGCATGGAAACGCGAAGAAATAAAGGTAAGAGTTACTGTCAAAAACCATACAATACATATTTTCCCTACAAACACACCCTTTAAGCAGTGCCATAAGTGCTAAGATTTCCTACTTTTTCCTAAAATGCATGCCTTGTTGATTAACTCACACTGGCAAAACGCTAGTAGATTTATTCATAGATATCAAGGGTGTGTTTCTTATTTCAAGATCATATGAAGCAAGTCATGTTGGTATGTTTTGGTATTACTGTTAACTAGAATTTGCCTTGTGATACCATTGGAAATTTCAGTGAGAAAGACAACATTGATGTTTTACGGTTTGCATCCATCTTGTATGCTGCAGAAAGTAACTACTGAGAAGAATACATTGGCAGAGAGGCTGAAGAATGCTGAAGCTTCAAGGAAACGATTTGATGATGAATTAAAACGACATGCAGCTGAAACACAGGCTCGTGAAGAGATTAGAAAATCACTTGAGGCTGAAGTAAGGAAGCTGACACATAAAGTTGGACAAACCGAGGGAGAAAAGAAAGAAAAAGAAGATCAAATTTCTCGCTGCGAAGCTTACATTGATGGAATGGAGTCAAAATTGCAAGTTTGCCAGGTTTGCGACCTTGCTAGTTTCAAAAATAGATAATTTCATATTCTCCAATTTTCCAGAGATATACTTTTGAGCTAAGCTATGAAATATCATTATAGTGTTCTGGTAGAAAAAAAATACACACAACGGAGTTGATTTTCCTATGATACTGTCATAAAAACAAGGCAGACGAGGATAGAATAAGTAACATGTGAAACCATTGTTGGAAAGTAATCATCTTTAAATTTAAATTGTAACCATGCATAGATAAAACTGGGTGGCCCTACTATGATACTGCCATAAAACAGAGTAGGCAAGGGTAGAATAAGTAACACGTAAAGCCATTTTTAAGGTGTAATCGTCTTGGAATTTTGAATTGTATCCATGCATAGATCAAATTGGGAGCTCTACTTTTTCCGGGGTGCCAGTTTACAATACAACAACAACAACAACAAAGCCTTTAGTCCCAAACAAGTTGGGGTAGGCTAGAGGTGAAACCCATAAGATCTCGCAACCAACTCATGGCTCTGGCACATGGATAGCAAGCTTCCACGCACCCCTGTCCATAGCTAGCTCTTTGTCGATACTCCAATCTTTCAGGTCTCTCTTAACGGACTCCTCCCATGTCAAATTCGGTCGACCCCGCCCTCTCTTGACATTCTCCGCACGCTTTAGCTGTCCGCTATGCACTGGAGCCAGTTTACAATGTTTTAAATTATTTATTTTCCGTTTCTGATAAGTTTTACCTATAGTTTGCATGTTTACAAAATTGTTGGGACCCTGATATGTGATATGAACAGATGCAGTAATAACTAGTGAGCCAAACACCAACTAAGGAAGTGTGGCATGCCGAAGTTAATGCAGCAAACTTAGGGCACCAAACCGAACACCTATATCATCACTATTTATATATTAGAAATTTTGCATCAAAACATTACTGCATGTTGTATTTACTATTGTATCTTGTTATTGCAGCAATATATTCGTACTCTGGAAACATCACTTCAAGAAGAGATGGCTCGGCATGCCCCACTGTATGGTGTCGGCGTGGAAGCTTTGTCACTGGAGGAGCTTGAGACCCTTGCAAACATCCACGAGCAGAGTCTGAGACAGATCCATACAATCAGGGAAAGGAAAGGCAACAGCCATCTCTTGAGCGTCCCTGGCTTGTTCCCCTCGTCTTCGATGGCTGTTGGGCCGCCTTCCTCATTGATCCACACGTCCTCCATAGCACCTAATGGCGTGGGTACCCATGGAAACGGGCACATGAACAATGCGGTGGACCGCTGGTTCAATCAAACCTAGCCACGAGATGCAACTGCAAGCGGAAGGCCCGAAGATGTCCATTTTGTGCATTGGTCCGATAGATCCCATTCACCAGCTGCCGAGCAATCTGGCGTGGCAGCCTTTTTTGTTCTTGCCTTTCCGTTTGGCTTCTCGCTTTGTATTCTGGAGTGGTAGTGCTGTCGGCTCGAGATGTCATGGGCGCCCGTCAAGGGGCTCCATGTGGAATAAGCTGTAATAACAGAGATCCGATGGAACTATCAGGTGCAAGTGGAAAGCTATGGAAATGGTTGATATCACCCATTGCTTGATTATTTCGAAAAGCACTGGGATTCCTTTCTCCCTTCATTTTCGTTTCAAAAAGGCGCAACATGAGTACGTGTTTCATGTTTACATCTATTGTTGTGTTGGGCCTGGTAGATACACACTGGCGCTAGAATTTTCCTTTTGCTGCATTGACATTTGAGAGAATCATACATGCAACAGAGATCAAAGATGCTGTTTTTTTAGGGGATTTTGTCTTCTTGATTAAATGGAACTTTAGAGCATCCAAACCACTTAGGGCTAATTCTTTTGTTTGATCCTCCCAGAATCTTTGACCTCTTTCCAACTTCTCTCAAAATCTTTAACCCTCATTTTGTTTTTGAAAATCCTACCTATTTAGACCCTATAACCAGCTAGAATTGTCAAACGAACGAAGGTTGAAGATTCTGGGAGAAGCTGGGGTCTAACTAGCTAGGATTGTCAGACGAACAAGGGTTGAAGATTCTGGGCGAAGTTGGGAGGGATTCAATTATGGGAGAATCGAGCAAAAAAAACTTGCCTTTCTTTTCTAGTTACTGGGATGAATGCTCTAGCAGATCCCCGATAAACTGACCTCACTAGCTAATAGGAGTGACATATAAGACCCACTTGTCATTCAATCAGCAACGGTGGTCCGACGGTTTGTGGCAGCACACTGACGTGGCAGTATTGGGTGAATCGGAAGACTTGCCAGTTTTTCTTGCCCAACTCCCTTTAATAAACAAAAATTATTGAGGAAAGTGGAGCTGGTGGAGATGCTCGTTAAGAACATCTACAGCCACGATGAGCTAATTCGGCCCCTTAAACGTCTGTGGACGCGCCCATCATTAAGAACATTTACAGCCGCGATGAGCTAATTCAGCCCCTTAAACGTTCGTGGACAGGCGTGGGCGCGTCCGGGGGCACTGACCGGACACGCCTCATATTTCGTTCTTCACATCCGTATGTCTCATATCTGGCACCCTATATCCACACTATACATGCAACGTGAGCTACTTTACGTGATCAAACAACGGCGACAAAATCGGGTGCAAACGGACAACAAAATCAGCTCTAAACGGACATTAAACGAGCTTGACATCATCCAAAAGATCATCTGAGTTCGTCGCTGGGAAAGTTCTTAAACACCAACAACTAAAAACGATATAAACATAAGAGGAGGTGCGAGATCACACTTCCGCACCAAACCTTTGCCCTTCCGGTCGTCGACACAGCTGCAAGCGTCCGCGGCTGGTGGAGGATCTAGGTCGTCGGAGGAGGAGGTGGAGCTGTCGTCGTCGCTAGAGGAGGGGGAGGAGGAGGACAGGACGATCAACCCCTTCATCCGGAAGACGACCTTGTCCTGCTGTCGCTTCAGCTCAGCGAGCCGATCAGTCTTTGCCGTTGCCTCCTTCGCCTCCCGCTCCGACTGCTCTATAGCTAGCAGGAGGGCCGTTGCGTTCTTCCGGTGGAGGTGATGAGCGTGTGTCTCCGTCGTCGTGAGTGACCAATGCCAGACCCATGCGAGGAGGCATCCCGCAGCGACGGCGCACGGACCGCTCCGCCGCTTCCCTCTTCCTTGCCCGCTGCCTCTCGAGGCAAGCGGCGTGCGCCTCCGATTCCGGAGTGCGCATGCGAGCCGGCGATGCAGGGACTAGCACCCACCGTTGCCTGCATGGAGGAGCGGACGACAGGGGAAGG
>NC_041391.1:447792053-447827162 GCF_002162155.2 Triticum dicoccoides | reverse complement strand
TGAGCGCCAGCCGGGAGGGTCCAGCTCCGGCGTCCGTGCTGCGCCAGTGTGGGAGTTACGACGATGCTGCAAATCCGGAGCTGCCCCTGGTGTTGGACCGCTCCAAGGCAATGCGGAGGGCCAACTCCTCATCGTAGTCGAGGGCGGAGCCCGGGTAGTTGCCGGAGCTCGACATTGCTCTTGATTGGATCAAAATGCGGGAGGGGAGAGGACAGGATGGAGCGAGAGAGGCGAGTGGAGTGAGCTAGGGTTCGGAGCTGGAAGTCGGATTGGAGATTTTGTGGGACAGCTGTGGGGTCGATGATGGGCCAAGCATGTCAGATGGACGCGCCCGGGCATGCCCGGGCCCCAATATCCATTTTAGATTTAGGCCGGATATAAAAGACGCCGGACAATCTGGATATTTGAGGCTGTTTTGAGACATCTTTGATTTTTTATAACCGGTCGCTCGAAGCCTCGTCTCCTTTGCTCCCCGGTCGCCGTGGCGAATCCCGCAACAAAACCCTAGCCCAAAACCCCCACATAGGCACCCCGCAGTCCTGAACCCTCCTTTGCGGCTTTGCCTCGAGCCCCACCCCGAGCCACTATCACACTCCGTCGCGCCTTCCGCCTCGCCCCTTGCGCTCCCGTCGACCCCGGCGGCGCGGTGCCCTCGCTACACACCCCCGGCACCACCGCCCAGCTCCGCCGGTACCGCCATCGCGTTCGCCTCTCCCAGCACGCGCGCTAGCTGCTATTTACACTGAGATGGATTCTGAGGTTCTGGCGAAAGAGGTACTGAAAGATGGAGGGGGGAAGGGGGAGGAGGGGAGCAAAGACGAAGCTGCTGTTCGTGCTGAGATGAAAGAGGAAGTGGAAGGTGGAGGAAGTAAGGGGGAGGACCAGAGCAACGGCGAGGCTTCCGTTGATGCTGAGATGAATTCTGAAGTCTCAGCGAAAGTGGAAACGGAGAATGGAGGAAGCAAGGGGAAGGAGGAGAGCGAGGCCGAGGAGGAAGATGGGGAATCAGGGGAGGCTACTTCGAGTAGTGAGGAGGAGGAGGAGGAGGAGGAGGAGTCAAGTGAAGCGTCGTCGAGCAGTGATGAGGAAGAGCAGAGGGCCAATAACCATTGTGGTGTCGGTGACATGGCAGCCCTCATTGAGGAGGGCAAATTGATGGTTGGAATCAATGATGATGATGATGAGGAGGAGGAGGAGGAGGAGGAGGAAGCATCAAAGGGTCATATCAACTCCAAACATGAAGCAGAGGTATTGAGATGTATCTTGTTCATTTTTTTCATGTAGTAGTAGTTGAGTGTGAATCATTTGCTAGCGAGTTACAGTTCGTCTAATCAGCACAATTGACTTTGCAATCAAGCTCTATTAGATGATGAATATATTTTAATAGTACAAAATAGTACTCCTAATACAAGAGCTTGCAGCCATTTCAACAATTGTTTATCCAGTGTGCTAAGTACTCCAGCTAAATCAACAGTTGATTAGAAGTTTATGTTCAATTGTTTATACAGTGTGTTAACTTGTTGATTTGTTATATCTACGGTGTTGTAGAAGTTTATGCTCAATTGTTGATTTGTTGCTACAACTTGTATAATCAATTGCTAAAAACCGTAGATATAATACAAGAGTACACTTAATGGTATGATCCAGTATGTTTACAAAATAAGTTGTTAGCATGCCTATTATAATATCGATATGTCATACCTTGCAGATCCTTCCTCCAGTGCCGAAGATCGAAGTCCAGCTGGAACCACATCATAAGGCACTCCCAGTGGGAACAATTTCATCTGTAAGTCTTATGTTGAACTTGACTTTTCATCTAAAGTCTTATTCTCATTTATTTTGAACAAAAATCTATTAGCACTTCTTTTTTATTTCACATCTGGTGAACATTCAGCCAGCTACCTCCCATTTTGTGTATGTATAGATTATTTGCCTGGAAAAGCTAGAAATCTGTTGCTTTATAATATAAAGCGGGGGGAAACCCTTTTTCGGTAAAGCTAGAAATCTGTTGGACTTGTATTTGTATGCGCTATGATAATTTGACCGTATCAGTAGGGTTTTGGGATTCTGGATGACAGTGTTTACATATTTCCTGCATCGCAACTATTATCTAGTACCATTTTTTAATGGAATTTTTGTATTTGCATACTTCTCCCGTATGGTGCTTGAGATTTTTATTGATAGACAGGGCTTCTCATTTAGTCATAGAGTAAATGAAATGCACATTTATATTTCCTCTTTTTAGATAATACACAGTGTATTTCCTGTGCGGTCCATATCTTGACTGTTTGCTGTCACACTAGATCATGGGTGAGAGAGTGATTGTTGAAGGGTCAGTGCAACACAATCCCCTGAATGAGGGTTCTATACTCTGGATAACTGAAAGCAGGACACCACTTGGTATTGTTGAGGAATTATTTGGACCAGTAAAAAGCCCATACTATCTCGTGCGGTATAACTCTGTGGAAGAAGTCCCTTCTGGGATTAGTGCTGGAACTGCTGTCTCTTTTGTTATGGAATTTGCAAATCATATCTTAAATGTGAAGGAGCTATACACCAAAGGCTATGATGGATCAGGAGATAATATTGAGGACCAAACAGATGATCCTGAATTCTCTGATGACGAGAAGGAGGCTGAGTACAAAAGATCATTACGGCTGGCAAAAGGGCAGACTGATAGGCAACTTGACTCTAAGAAGCGTTCTGGTGATAAGAAGAGGAAGCAGCCCAGAGATGCTGGATTCCATAAGGGTATACCTAGGACCCATGATGTAGCAACACCAGCTCACCAATCAAAACACCGTATTTATCGCTCAGATATGGCTCCTGTTGCTGATAAGTCAGGACGTTCACGTACGAGTGTACCAATAATGACACCACCAGTCACAGTGAATCCTGCTATGGCATCAGCCATTCAGTTTGCAGACCAGAAAGGTGGCTGCTTCCCTAACCCATCACAGCAGTTCTTACCACAGCAGCCAAATGTTTGGCCTCGTGGGTTTCCACCTTCTATGTACCCGAACATGGGAATTAACGGAGCTGCTCTTGCAGCTAATATTATGCAGAACATACTCAGTGGATCCAATCAATACCAGCAACATTACCAGAATCAGAATTTTGGTGGATTCTTCAATGGAATACCCATGACCCCAACACAGTTTATTCCGCAGAGCGGAATTCCTGTAAATCAAATGCCTTTTGGTGGACCACAAGTAAATCCTCCATTTGGTCCAACATCTGAACTGGGGATGGGGCAGGGGAACTTTGGTAATCTTGGGTACTTGGCCGGGGACCAAGGGCTGCCGCACCCTGGGTTGCCTAATGCTCAGGGATATGGGCGCCTACCATCATCGCATGGAGGTGGTGGTCAGCGTCCTATGCAATTCAATTCTGGGCAGTTTAATCAGGGGAGCTCGTCCTTCTCTGGAAGAAGGCCACAACAACAGGGAGGCCAGCACTCACAGGGGAGAGGTAGTGGCGGGCATCACAAATAGGATAACTGGCAGGCGTGTATTTTTCTTCGTTGCAGGAAGAGTTATACTTGAGAGCAATGTAAGTCTCCCTGTAATTGTAGTGTTTACTCACTCCTACTTCATATAATTAATCCATGCGACTATTGGTGCATGTTGCTCATTACTTCTGGAAAAGATATTTGTTAAATTACTTAAGGATGGATAGACAATGAATTAGATAGCTGGTAGTTTTGTATTTTGGTTTGCACCTCAAAGTCAAGTCAAAAACAGTTTATCGTGGGGTAATTTTCTGCTGCCGTCACGGCATTTGGAATTAAAAGGAGCAATTCAGCATGGTAACTCGCTTCTCATTTTGATTCTGTAGTCATATCATACTATAGTAGGTAGCAATTTTTGTACTTTGTGTTTATATGGAACCCGAAAGCAATAGCGTGTTTTCTTGAGGTTGAAAACTGAAACCCTCGATCTGTCCTTCGCTGAAAAAAATGGATGTGACAGTGGCGTCGAAAATGTGCTCCTTCTGTGTTGTAGGCGTTATTGCAAGAAAACATGTCTTCTAGTGTCACTAAGGTGTTTGAACTGGTAGCAAGAGTAGCAATGATGGGGTGGCGGGTTTATCACATAATGGCATCTGTTGCCACTTAAATAGGAAACCTGTCTTCCAGTATTGATCGAACCTTAATGTTTCTTATTTACCTTCTCAGGTCTTTTAAAATGCCTGCAGTTACGAAACAAATCAAGCCTTTTCGGATGAATGAATCAGGAAGCTGATGGTGGTATTTTGCCGAGCCTCACATTTTGGGAAGATCTGGAGAAGTTCAGATTTGGGGAGTTAGGCTGATAAACTCGTTGTACTTTCGTTTTCGGAAAGAGGGACTTGCTGCTTGATGCGATACCTGAAAAATGTGAGAGTTGTTTCAGTTTGCATTTGCACGACAAGGAAAAACACACCTGCACGACATGTTTATGCAAGGGATTATCTCTCGATAGTTTTTAGGCCGAAATTTGGGCAGGCCGCTGCGGATGTGCCCTCCCCCAACCGTCCAATCCATGAAAAATGCTCGGTCTGTTCGCTCCTTCTCCCCGCGTGAACGCTCAGTGTTGTCGCCCGCTCCCTCCAGCCCCTACCGTGGCAACCATGAGCTGGAGCCACTTCCGACGAGGCCGGGGATAACAATTTGGCGATGTGGGACCGTATTGGTTGATGCTGGAACGGGCGAGAGCATATGCTGGAACGGTCAGAGAGGGAAGCCGAAACTCGCGAGAGCAGCTGCCATGCCGTCACTGTCAAATGCTCGAACCGTAGGTTCAAAAGCTGAAACCAACGATAGAATTTGTTGTCCGGCATCGCAAAAGGTTGTGATCAGGGTGCAAGGAAGTTGCAATCGGCAAACGACGACAATAACGATACTGCAATCTGGAGGCGCCGTCCGTGGGTGCACGCGGAAGGGGCAGAGAAGAAAGGAGACGGCAAACTTGTGGACTTGTTGAGGATAAGGTTAAAATGAATGTGTGTGGTTCCCATAGCCGCGTGCGAGCGCACGACCGACCAACTCAGAGTTCTTCCCTAGTTTCTAAACTGTTTTGTGCATATATAATGCGTGCCATGACGCGTCATGGATGACTAGTGGAGGCAAACACACATGACGAGGCTGCAAACGAATCGAGTTCGAGTGAGTTGGCCTAGATTCAGCTCAACTCGTACAATTTGAGCCAGCACAAACATGGCTCATTTTTTTGGAATCGATCTCGAGTCAAGTCAGAAAGTGACTCAATCTTGAACGGCTAACATGCCTTGACAATTTTTCAGCCCTAAGAGCAACTATAACAGCGTCGTCGTATGACCCTGATTGCCAGAATAACAATCAATATAGAGAATTCAGGTTGTTCAATCATGGATCTGGTGGCCGTGGGGGATCCCGCGCTTCCCGTGGCGTCCATGATGGCCGCAGGGAATCCCATCTCCTCCTTCGAGTGAAGGAGGTGGAGGACGCCGACCCCATTGTTCTCCTCGTCCCGGTGAATGACACCATCCCCGTCGAGACCAAGCCGGAGCCGGTGTCGGAGCCTGAGAAACCGATCGACACTGTGATGCAGCCCTCTTCCCTCAAAGCTGCCACAAGAAGCACATCCTTCAAGAGTACAACCCCGCACTCACCAATAATGAGGAGTAGCGGCAGCTAGTAGCTCCTGCTCGTGAGTCCGACCCCTGCGCCTACTTCGACGGTCTCTCAAAGGAGAAGGAGGAGGAGGAGGAGGAGGGCGACAATGACTAGATGACGCCGACCACCGAATAGTTTAGGTAATACCGAGTAGTAATGTCGCTTGAATAGTGACAATGTTTATCCTTAGTTGCTAATTATATGCAAGCGGTGCATTTTGTCCATTGAATATAGTCATCATTACGTTATTGTGTTGATTCATGCATTTCTTTAGACCAATTTAAGCTTAAAGTGCTCCTACAAAGTTGAAGCAAATGACAAAATTAAATTAAACTATGAAGATCATATTATGTCGACTATGTGTTTATGGCCACGGCCTCCGTATCTGTATAGACCACGTTTCATATCTCATATGATGAGTGAAGACGTCCGGATTGTGTGGTCCGGACCGTGAAAGCCAACCAACATGGTCTTGTAGACTCTTACTCCCATGGCCCACCCAAAAAAAGGCGGACTCCACCCTTTTGTCGTATCCCGCACTGTTTCTGCACCAACATCCCGCACTTCCCTTCCATCCCATCGCTCTCCACCCATTTCCCGCCCTTTTCTCCCACTTTCTTCTTCGATGCTGCCGCCGACGCATGGAACCGGACTAGGACTCATCGGAGATGGAGGTGGTGAAGGTGTAGGAGGATCCGAGCATCACCCTCGCCCGAAAGATCAACTCGGCGACGCGGCAAAATCGCCGCTGTCAAAGCGAATGTCGTAAAGGAGGCAACACTCGTGAAGAAGTGGAAGGTCGGTGGAGGGCGTGCTGATGGCGTATGTGACGGTGGGCGTGCTAGTCGCGGACGTGGTGGAGGTCGCAGCTAGGATCGCAGAGCGCAGATGGTGTCGCCCACCGTCCAGACGCTAAGATGTTGTCTTTGAAGGTGGAGTCTTTGGATGCCGAGGCAAGAATTATCGTGCAAGTTGTCCGCTACAAGATGTTGCAGCTGCAGAAATATGAGTTGAAGGCGGCGACAAGGAGGAGGAGGAGGCTGCGTACGCGGCAGCGGTGGCGCCACCTTGAGTGTGGAGAAGCCTCGGATTGCAGGTCCGGCAGGGCAGAAAATCTCAATTTTGTGCACGGACCGCCGGACTGGAATTCTTTTGTGATCGAGATCGAGCATGTAAAAAACTTAAGTATACTTGCTTTTTTCTGGTTGTGATCAGGCGTGTGATCTGGCGCTGGTGTGATCGGCACGGGCTATGGATCAGATTTTTATTTGAATTTTAAATAGCTCTTTACTGCCGGACATATACATGATAGCATTGGATAGTCGGCTCCCCTAGTCCGCGGACTGGTTTTTCTGTCCACGAACGGATGCCGAAGCAAATTTACGGGTCAGCATCGAAAATGCCGTAATGATGCATCATTAGACAATTTCGAAAAATATAAAATAAAAATAAAAATCATGCATCACACTCTAATACGCAGCACTTCCTTCGTTTCTAAATATAAGTCTTTTTAGATATTTCAATAAAAACTACCTACGCGCATATATAGACATAATTTTATGTGTACATTCACTTATTTTGCTTTTTATGTGTACATTTACTTATTTTGCTTTGTATGTAGTTTTAATTTAAATCTTAAAATATATATATAATATTTAAAAGAACGGAGGGAGTACCAAAAAAAAAGGCGGATGCTACGCGTCATCCGGCTGATACGCGTTAAGAAAATCAGCCGGTTCGCTAGCTACCCGATCCGTTCACCAGCATGCGTCTACAGCCGTACGATCCGCGCTAAGTAACTCAGCTTTGCTCAGCCTTTTCCCTTCACGTGGGTGTGCTCAGCTGTGGGGCATTGCTTTTCCACGCATCACGATGGGTTGAGGCCATCGGTACTGGTTTAAGTTTTTTCTCCAATGAAGTTTTTGGGTCATGCAACACAAATTATATACGATCATACCCGAAAATTGCAGGGAGCGCTCGTCCTCGCCTGCACACTTTATCTCCGCTGCATGTTTCATCTGTGGATCTGAACTAGCAGGAGTATACTATTAATGTTAGGAGTCATGGGGCCAATTGCACAGTACAAGGCCATGTGAGACCATCCCGGTACAGGTTACTCATGCCATCAAGTACCGTTTGCCCACAAGGAAAGTTTCTCACGTAGGTGACGAGCGTGCGTGAGTTTGCTCAAAAACAGAAAAAAGGTGACGAGCGTGAAGCATATATGAAGTCTCCATTGATGCATCAGCTTGAAACTGGATTGCATGTATCATTATTCTTTTTTTGAGTTGGATATATCATTAATTCATTATGAATGAATGGCGGAAGTATGATTTGTATTGTTCTTTTTTCTATTGATGGTTCAATGCTTCGTAAACCATTCTGAAAACAAATTCTCCATTTAACAGGAACAAATCTTCATCGTTGTGAAAATATTCTCGTGTACTTTACAACATTATTTACTAATTCTAACCAGAAAATAATTAACAATGTCTATCCAACTCTTATGCCATTATTTTACGTGAAGAATTATAAGAATCTTTTCCGTTTGATTGATTCGTATCTATTTTGAGTTTAATTTTATTGATGTGCAACAAGTCGTCTGGCTGAGCAACTGAAGTTGCACGTCTGTGTCCGGACACATTATAGCACACAAATAATAAACTTTTAATGCATAATGATTATTTTTTAAAATGCACAGCGGATATATTTTCGTACACTATGTTTTTTAAAGATATGTATCATGCACATTTCAATACACGGTTAATATTTTTTAAATACATGTTGAACATTTTTAATACAAAATGAACACTTTTCAATATATGGTTAAAGTTTTTGAATTATATTATGGCAATTTTGGCAAACACAATGATTTTTTTAATACATGAGGAACAGTTTTAAAATTTTCTGATGAGTATTTTATAATACAGGATGAACACTTTTTAAAAAGTGTTCACAATTTCAGAAAAAATTCATGTAACCATAAAGAGTGTTAATGCATGATGGGTATTCTTATATCACATGATGAACATGTTTGAATTATGCTATGAATATTATTTTTAGTGCACGGCAAACAGGATTTTAAATACAAGATGATTTTTTTAATATACGATAATCTTTTAACATGATGAACATTTTTTACCACACTTTTTTTTGTAATGCACATGAACTTTTGTTATATCCGCAAACATTTCTGATGTATGTGAACACTCATATTTTTAGCTCGTGTAGTTTTTACCCAAAAGAATAGTAAAGCTGGAAAAAAATGTAAAGAGAAACAAAGGAAAATAATAATAATAATAATAATAATAATAATAATAATAATAATAATAATAATAATAATAATAATAAAAGCAAGTTTCAAACTATAGTGAGAAACCCATCCAAATATTCATAGGAGCGCTCGTCCTGGCTTGAGCACGCTAGTGTCGGGATTCACATTGGGGTATACGTCGATGCCAATATTAAAGCGTCATATGTGCGAGTAAGACGGGCAAATATAAACTATTACTATCGCCGGTGATGGACCTGCCAGGCCAGCACGTAGCATATCGTCAAAATACCACTCGCATTCTAAGTTGTATCACTGAACTAGATGACATGAGTAGACGCACTCGTCCGGCTTATCGCCACACTCATTTGCAACATGGAAAATTTAAGAAAAATAATAATCTAGTAACACGTGACATGGCATTTTCATAAAAAACTTTGCCATGTCACTTGTACGAATTTTCTTACACTTCCCTACACATGACAAATTTCTTATCCACATCATTTTTTATTGAGCTTACCATGACAAATTTGCAAACACACCATGGCAAATTTATTGACACCTATGTTTTGCCATAGCAAATTTGCTTTGTGATTTATTTATGTCCACTTTTTATATACTCCCTCCGTAAAGAAGATAGAATCGTTTAGATCAATCATATAGTGATCTAGATGATCTTATATTTTTTTTACAGAGGGGGTAGTTTTTGACATGGATAATGGCAATTCTTTTTTTGTACATAACATGTATACAACGATATTTCTTGTTTTTTTTTCGGGTGCCTAAGAAAATGCAGGTACATTTGTTTTTGTGACATGGGAAATTAAGAAATATTGATCTCGTGAAATGAATTTTCAAAACGAAAAACACATGTGAAGTTCAGTTCCTGCCACAGGGGAGTCGATATGTATATGAGCTCGTTGCTTGGGATACTAGCAGTACTAGTAGCATGACGGCACAATATTTGCATCAAATAACGAGTTTTTTGTCTGGATTAATAACGAGTTAATAATGCCAATCTTCATCTTGCAGTGCTGTACCAAACGTACACGGCAACGTACGGTGACGGTAAAGATTCAGTACGTCTGCCCAAACACATGGGCCCACAGCTGCATGTGTCCTGTTCCCTCAAGCCAGTATTTTCTTCGGCCTTTATTGCTGTCCCCACGCGCCTTTCTTCCATTGGTACATATAAGAGGAGCAGGCGAGCTCGTCCACTCTAACGCTGCTCTCCGATCATACCCTGTTATCAACGTCCATATGCATGAACTGCGGTCACATCAAAAGTGACGGTGGCCCCACTGCTTCAAAGTCGTGCTGCGACAGAAGCCGAACTGCTTCAACGATGTTGCAATGATATGCTTTGATGGCTGAGGCGGTGGCGCGCCGATGATGTGCTTCGGCGGCCGCAGCGATGATGTAACGGCAACTAGACCGCTTCGATGTTGTTGCGACGACATGCTTTGGACGGTCGCAGCGTGCTTTGACGGCAGCCTAGCTACTTCAATGATGTTGCGACGACATGCTTTGATGGCCGCGGTGATGATGCGACAGCAGCCCGACTGCTTCGATGTTGTTGCGACGGTGTGTTTTTGGCGGTGGCAGTGTGCTTTGACGACAGCCTGGCTACTTCAATGATGTTGCGACGATATGCTTCGATGGTTGCGGTGATGTGCTTCGGCGACCGCGGCGATGATGCGACAGCAGCCCGACTGCTTCGATTTTGTTGCCACGACATGTTTTTGGCGGTCGCAGTGTGCTTCGACGACAACTTGGCTACTTCAATGATGTTGCGACTGCGTGCTTCGACGGCCGTGACGGGTGCTTCAACATCCACGGTGATGCTACGATGGCAACCCGAATGCTTCGATGATGTTGCGACGCTGTGCTTCGACGACCATGATGGGTGCTTCGACAACCGTGGCGATGCTGCAACCGCCCGCGACAGTGACATGCTTCAAAATGGTCACGACGATGTTGCGGTGCCGTGCTTCGACGACAACAACGATGTTGCGACGACATGCTTCCCGGCCGTGGCGGTGCTGTGATGACGATGGCATGGGTGCTTCGACGATTCTACGACGACAACCCGGCTGCTCGGCAAATGCTGTGATGCAACGATGGCTCCTTGAGATTGCTAGTACCAAATACAACAAACATCCACGACCAACGTTAATAGTGGGGGAATCCTTGTTGGTGCTTGCTGCGTGTTTCATCCCGAGATTTTCGTCTTTTTGAACATATCATATTTTGAGATTATTTGTAGCATCATATAAGTAGCTATGTGGCAAAGCACTACGTGTGCTGTAAAGGTAAAAAAAAGAAAAAGAGAAACAGTCCCAGTACCACGGACCTTTTTAGGCGAGCAGCCTAGACCTTTTTAGGCGAGCAGCTACGATAGGTGGGCTACCCTCAAAAAAGTTAACAATTTCAAAAAAAATGTTAACGTAACTACGCAGGCCAACTCACGTCATGGACAGAGGCACTCCGCGCGCGCTCGGCGCCACACGATCGCACGCGATCAGACGGCGCCCGACGCGGTTGACAAACCAGGAAATCATCCGACTGATTTTAAACATTTTCCAAAAAAAAACGGAGGGAGTACGTGCGACGGGTTCCCCCACAATTGCCGCAGCACGTCGGTTCTTTCGAGAACGCAGCCCAGCATGACTGCGATACATCAGCGCGAGACACGGTGGCAGCAGCGGAGCAATTCGACGAGGCAAGGCGTGGCACGCAAAACTTAAACTAAGCCAGGCGCCTACCTGCTACCGCTACTACGTTCACGTGTCACCGGGCTCGCGCGAAACGCTCTCAGGTGGAGGGACTCGGCCGACAACACGAGGCACGCCGACATGATAGATCGCAAGAGAAAATTAAGGATCACAAGCGAATCGATCGGTAGGCCCGTGCAGGCACCGATCCATCCATCGTCCTCCGCTCCCATCATGCTCGTTGGCGCGCGGTGGCGTGCCATCGCCGTCCAGTGTATCCATACGTCGCCGAATCGGAAGAAAAGGATGGGCGGAAAAGAAAGGCGTCACCGTCAATGCGCATCTAGGCTCTAGCCGACCAGCTTAGAGCATGTACGTCAGGGCGTTTCAAATTGGTCTCAAGCGTCCAGATGGCTCCCCCGGTCATTGATCGGTCATGTTTTTTCTACGCCCGGCATGTCGGTCATGTCGATCCGGCCCACCCTGACCCTACTCCGTCCCAACAAATATTCCCAATCCGGAAACCCTACCTCACTTCGCTCTCGATCCATCTCTTCTTCTTCTCTCCGATTTGATCCACTCTGGTCACTCCGACCACTCTGATTACCGTGACGACCATGTCAAGCGTCGGCAGCCGCTCCTCCTCCGACTCCGACGAGGACCTAGCCCTCTGCATTGTAAGGTGGACACGGGTGGCAGTTCCGGATCGGCCTCACCTCCCCCTGCCGCTGCAGCGAGGAAGCCGACCCTGGCTCCTCCCGGCCCGCGCATGGCACCATGCGGGCTGCGCAGTCCGCGCCTTCCCCACGCCGTCCCTTGGCCCCGCCGCCTGCTGCTCCCCACGAGGGGCAGCGGTGGGTGCTTGTGCCCGGCCCGCCGGTCCGGACACACACGCCGAAGTCAGAGCGGGCAAGGGGGAGGGACGCGACGGAGAGCTCTATCGTTGCCGCCGTGGTTTCCCACGGAGCCCGATGAGGACGAGCGGCTCCTCGCGTGGGTCTACCGCCGGTTGCTTACGACGACAGAGACAAACGCTCGGCGGCTCTGCCTGAAGAATGTGAAGGCTCTCGGGCTAGCTATCAAGCAGTCCGAGCACGAGGCAAGAGAGAAGGCGACGGAGGCGGCTCAGCTGGCGACGCTCAAGCAGCAGCAGGACCGGGCCGTCCGGCGCCTCAAGGGCCTCATCATCGTCTCCTCCTCCTTCGTCGATGACGGCTCCTCGTCCGACGACTCGGACGATCTTCCACCAGTCGCCGACGACTACAGTTGCACCGGCGACCGGAATAGGAAGGGGCCAACCCGGAAGTGGTGAAGATCCACTTTTCTTCAATTTAATTTCAAGTTTTAGATATAGTTTCAAGTTGTCCGTCGTTTATGTGAACTTTGGTGGTTGTTTGAACATCCGATATTTTGATGAGAGTATTGTGCTTGCCTTTGTTCGTTTGCTGATCTACATAGTTTGATCGACGTTACATTGTTTAGTATAGATATAGGGATCAGATATGAGATACACGGATGTGAATGACGCTATTTGAGGAGCGCTCAGTCGCGTCCGCGGGCGTTTAAGGGGTCATATTTGTCCTCTTCGGCTGTAGATGCTCTTACATTATCATCTACAGCCGCAATACCCAGAGACCAGCTCTAAACATGTTCGTGGACAGTGATCGAACACAAAAAAACATCCGCCATAATCATAAAACTCAAACTTCATACCTCAAATCCATAATACCCATGCAAATAAAAATCTAGGTACTATGTACATAGGCTAAACTATACTTATCGTCAGATATCTCGGCAGTCTCCGTGCCCGACGCCAGGTAGACGGGCAAGTGCGGAAGCTCCTACGCCTATGGAGGCTTCGGCACCCCCTGCCTCCACGTCCATTTGGCAAACATCGCTTTCGTCGCCGCCTGTTCTTGCCAGATGAACTGTCGATTGACCTCGATGTAGGCCTCGTCTTGGATGGACTTTAGGATGGCGGTCTGCTTCGCCATCTCCATTGCTTGAGCCACCTTGTACTCCTCTCTGCGTCTGCCATGGTGAATCCCGCAACCGGTAACACCTCCACCTCCTTCCCGCCTACCCCACCTCCTCAGATGATGATGAGTTCAGAGGAAGGCCGGCGCTGAAACGAGTAGCCCGCCTCGCCTGGATCTGCCCCAATAGATGCACCCTCCGCTCCGGAGTGAGCTAGGGGTGGTTGGTGATCCGGTGCCTCGGCATGGCAAGAGGCGGAAGGAAGTGGAAGTGCTGGCGACAGAGAGGAGAAAGAGGAAAAAATGGGGCGTACTAGGTGATGCGGAGCATCCCTCGCTCATCCCAATGGACGTGCCTACATCTCCCTCAACACCACTTGGACCCATGACACGAGCCCGAGCTAAGGCTATTGAAGATAAGGTGAACTCGCTCCTCTCCGAACTCCCTCTTCCTACTCGCGAGACATGGCTACTACCTCATTTGGAAACTCTGTGTGTGATCAGGTGCCTGGAAGCGAGCCACGGAACAGCTACATACAAGAGCCAAGACGGCGAGGACCCCAAGCATGATGGACAAGAAGAGCTGCCGCGGAAGCTACAGGCGTCGGACGACCGACCAAGTCCGCACGTCCGACGAGTCCCAGGACACGGACGACCGAGCCCTCTGGACGTCCGGTACCTGGCCACCCGAACCAATTCTACGGATGTCCGAGACGCCCCGGACGACCGGGCGACAAGCACCCGAGCCAAAACTACGGACGACCGACAGCCTACGGACGTCCGGTCCATCCAGAAGCTCCGGACGACCGACCCTCTCCGGACGTCCGACGCAACCAAGACAGAGCGGAATCTATGGACGTCCGAGCACTGCCGGATGTCCGGACCGTCCCGAGCCTTCGGACGTCCGACGCCTTCCGGACGTCCGGCACCTGAGTAACCGCACCTGCGGGCTGGAGCCCTTGTATCCCTTCACTTTGACTTCCATTTGCACTAAGACTATAAATAGGACGCCCCCCACCTTCTAGTGAGGGTTAGCATAGGTTTAGCTCATATTTGGTGTGAGAGCCTTGCTCATCCACTTGGCTACTTCTCCTCGGAGCTCAGGACCTCTTCGGAGAAGATCCCCCAAGCGGATTCAAGACCCCTTTCTAGGGAAGACCATCAAGACCTCTGTACAGATAAGAACGGTTCCTTTGTATCCCTACCTTGGTTGATTGTGGATCATATGTCACTCTATGTTGTCGGTGATCTAGCACTTGTGTGATTGATTCTATGTCGGTTTAGTGATTCTCTCTCTCGTTTTCCCCGTGTTTCCCCTTTGTGCTTCCGCGTGTTCTTCGTGATTCCCCATAGGATCCACTCCAAACGTGAAAGATCGTCCACATAGGGTTCCACCCTACATCATCTTGGTATCATGAGCCATGTTGATCACGTTTTTGGAGCCCCTACCCCGTGTTTTCTAGCTTGATTTTGTTGTTTTCGTCCTAAGTCCGAAAATTCCCCACCAAAAATAGCCCCAATTTTTTTTGTAATTTGTTCGTGAGTTGAGATTTTGTTGGATTTGGTCCATGGATTTGTGTTGCTGCGTGTGGATCTAGCTTTCCCCACCCTCCCCACCCTTTTCCATCCACCAAATCACTCGATTTCGACCTCACCATCTCCTTCTTCCCCGAAATCTCGCAGTTCATCACGAGCCCGATTTTTGCCCAGTCTCCGGACGACCGGAAAAGGTCGGACGTCCGACGACGACCGGACGACCGTAAAAGACCGGACGTCCGTGAAACCCTGAAGACACTGAAGTTTGACAGTGCGGCCACCACCATAACCCCCACATTCCACCACATTTTCCAAACCGACATACACCTACATCTTCCACGATACCTCCTATGACGATTTTGACACATTTTGGTCCTTGAGATTTTGAGTTGTGGCTCCCGTATCCTTTTGTGTTTCGGCTATCTAGGTACGGTTCGACTTCATCAACACCACGACTCAACTTCTCGAGGGTCTCATCATCGCCAAGGATGGTAACTTCGACGACATCTTTGTCATAACTTGCAATTGCATTGATAACCCACATTGCCTCATTTTGCGTAGCTTACCCATCGAGACTAGCGGTTGAGTATTGCAGGCAACGTGACTTGTGCACATTAGTGATCATACAACATAGCATACATATCATACCATAGTGGTGCATATCTTGAGATCAACTTGTGTGTCACAAAGTTGTCATCGCATACACAATTGCTACCTTGGTTCGTGAGTTTTGCATGAGAAAAGAGCTCAAAAGTGAAAGAGCCACCCAAGCTTTTAAGCAAAGAGGAAAGATAAGCAAAGAGCTTATAAGCAAGAACCATAGCATCATACAACATTAAGATTGTCATATCCGATCATCTTGGATCATAGCACCGAAATATCATACATATAGAATACTTGGGATAGAGATCGTTGCATTTTTGCCTAGTAGGTTGTGCACAAGTTTGCGTATCCACCTATTGTGCAATCGTGCTAGGTCTCTCTAGTATTGTGCAACAAGAGCATTTCGTGGTTTCCACATTTTGGCTCAATTTTGGATTGCACAATCTCATTTATCTATTTGCGTGCGTGTTTCCGTGTACCCATACTTGCTTGGTCTACTTGTTGCATTTGCAAATTTGTGAATCTTTTCCAACATTATTGAAGCTCACTTACTATTGCAGCAAATTTTGTGCCACCATCCTAACCAAGCTCCACCATAAGCTTTTACGTGTGTAGGTGTGAGAACCGACAAGAATTGGTACCAACAGTGCTATTTCATTGTCCGCATTTGAGTGAACTTGATTCATCTTCAACTTCGGTCAAGGTACATTTGGTACACGTTCTTTTCCTTCTACCACTTACATTTTGCTTGGTATGATGGATAGGCCAAGTTATTCTACCACTCCACCTCTCACCGAGAACGACGACGACATGTCATCATTCGTCACCAAGAACCACCTATTTGGAGCTCAAAAGGCATTGCACCAAGAGCAACAAGCAATGAGGGACTACTTCGACAACAAATTCGACGCTCAAAAGCAAGAGAATGATGCAAGAATGGATGAGATCCGCGCCTTCATGAGGAACCGGCGTCCTTCTACTTCTTCATCCTCAAGACGGAGCCGCACAAGTCGACACTCCGATGACACCTTCTCCGACACAAGTACACCGTCATCGAACATTCTTCGTCGAGCTGCGCGTCAAGACCGGCATGCATCTCGGAACCCGCTACATGACAAGCATTCACAAGAACAAGTCGACGAGCAAATCCCTCGTCCTCAATCAAACCAAGTCGTTTTTGCTCAAGCTCAAGAAAGGCGACGACTAAGGCGCCAAGAAGAAGAACGAGCACGTTTACACCAAGAGGAACAAGACGTCGAGGCTCAACGTCTTCAACAACAACAACGTGAAGCGCAAGCTCTTGAGGTGCAACGTGCCCTTCGAGATTCGAGCCGAGCCATTGCCAACCGCAATCATGAGCGGTGCAATCAAGAGGAAGCCCTTCGAGAAGAAATGCAAGAGAGGAACTACCAACCGCGTGTGCAACGTCAAGCTCCACAAGGTCCTCCACAAGCTCGTCAAGCTCCACCTCAACCTCAAGTTCAACAAGAGCAAGTTGATCATGGACTTCCCCCGCGCCAAGAGCAACATGAGGATGACTATCCTCCACGTCAAGGACGTCACCATCACCATCGCCAACAACACAATGAAGAGCAACGCTATGGCAAGCTCAAGTTCACAATGCCCAAGTTCAATGGAAGCAATGATCCGGAAGAGTACCTCTCATTGAAAATCGACAAAATTTTCCGCTTGCACAACTATGAGGAAGAGAAGAAGATCGCTATGGCATCACTTGAGTTCCAAGATTATGTGCTCATATGGTGGGAACAAGTACTTGAACGCTGTCAAGCAAGAGGTGAACCACCAATCACCACTTGGGCTCAAATGAAGGATGTCATGCGAGCACGTTTTGTGCCAACCTACTACAACCGCGATCTCTTCAAGAAGCTACAAATCCTCAAGCAAGGAACAAAGAGTGTTGAAGAATACTACAAGGAAATGGAGATAGCCATGATTCGAGCCAATGTCACGGAATATGATGAGCAAACAATGGCACGTTTCTTGAATGGACTCAATCATCCCATCAAGAAGATTGCCGACTTCCAACTCTATTCCAACCTCATTGAGCTCGTACATCAAGCAACCAAGGCGGAATGTCAAGTGCAAGATGACTTCAAGTACGCCAAGTACTCATCCAAGACCTACGGTTTCTCCAACACCCAAGCTTCAACGACTCCTTCAACATCTACATCAACCAAACCTTCTCAAAGCAACGACGACAAGTCAAGTTACAAGAAAACTTCGGCAAGTTCAAGTCGTCTTCCTCGTACTACAAGCAACTTCAAGCCGCGTGCGTCATCATCTACTCCAACCGATGAGACCGTCAAAACAAGCTCCTTCAAGTGTTTCACTTGCGGCGGCCGAGGCCACAAGTCCTTCCAATGCACGAACAAGCGCACCATGATCCTCAACGACGACGGCACATATGACTCAATGAGTGAAGAGGAGATGGAAGCCCTTGAGCAAGTGGCCATGCACCGGCGCGTGAACGAGGATGAAGATGATCAAGTCTTTTGTGATGAGGATTCGAGCCCCGCTCTCGTTGTCTCCAAAGTCTTGACACTTCAACATCAACAAGAAGAAGACCAACGATGCCACATCTTCCACACTAAGGCCGGCATCAACGGAAGGTCCGTCAAGGTCATCATCGATGGAGGTAGTTGCCACAACTTGGCAAGTGAAGAACTATGTTCCAAGCTTCAATTGGTCAAGAGGAAGCACCCGAACCCCTACAAAGTTCAATGGCTAAGTGACTCCGGCACTATACGAGTCGAGCATACGGTCCAATTATCTTTCAAAATTGGTGCTTATGAAGACACTTTGGAGTGTGATGTGGTCCCAATGACCGTTTGCCACCTCCTTCTTGGTCGACCATGGCAATTTGACCGTGGTGTCATCCACAATGGGCGTACCAATCACTATAGCTTCAAAATGAAATGAAAGGAATATGTGCTACGACCTATGTCTCCTAGTCAAGTGATAGCCGCCAAGCAAGCCACCAATCATGGAAAGACGAGTGAAAAAGTGACACACCCAAAAGTGAGTGAGAGCCACAAGCCAAATTTGAGCGCCTCTTCGCCTAGAGAGAAAAACCTCATCCTATTTGCCACCAAAAGTGAGATAAGAGAAGTGTGTGAGAACCCATCGAGTGTGATGCACTTCGTCCTTGTGTGCAAAGATGGAGAGCCAACAACTAACACCTCTCACGAGTTACCTTTAGTTGTTCAATCTCTTTTGCAGGAATTCAAAGATGTTTTCCCCGATGAGCTACCTCCGGGTCTACCACCACTACGAGGCATTGAGCATCGAATCGACCTCATCCCTGGGGTGCCACTTCCAAACAAAGCTCCATACCGTGTCAATCCCGAAGAAACCAAGGAGATTCAACGGCAAGTACAACAACTCATCGACAACGGTCATGTACGTGAAAGCTTAAGCCCTTGCGCTGTTCCCGTTATACTTGTGCCTAAGCCCGATGGAAGTTTCCGCTTGTGTTCCGATTGTAGACCCATAAATGCCATTACCGTTCGATATAGGCATCCCATTCCTCGTTTAGACGATATGCTTGATGAACTTAGTGGAGCCAACTTTTTCTCAAAAATAGATCTTAGAAGTGGCTATTATCAAATCCGCATTCAAGAAGGTGATGAATGGAAAACCACTTTCAAAACAAAATTTAGCTTATATGAGTGGTTAGTGATGCCTATGGGTTTGTCGGAAGCACCCGGAACTTTCGTGCGTCTTATGCATCATGTGCTTAGACCTTACATTGGAGTCTTCGTTGTGGTTTACTTTGATGATATCCTTGTGTTTAGCAAAACCATGAAAGAGCACATTACTCGTGTTAAATCTGTGTTGCAAACCCTCCGCAAGGAAAGCCTTTATGCGAACTTGAAAAAATGCACTTTCGGCATTGACAAAGTGGTTTTCTTAGGTTTTGTTGTCTCTTCCAAGGGTGTCCATGTTGATGAAACTAAGATTAAAGCAATTAAAACTTGGCCCCAACCCACCAATTTGCAACAAGTGCGTAGTTTTCTTGGCCTTGCAGGATTTTATCGCCGCTTTGTGAAATTTTTTAGCACAATTGCCGCTCCTTTGCATGATTTGAGTAAGAAGAATGCACCTTTTATTTGGGGATCTTTGAAATCCACCGCTTTTGTTGAGCTCAAGTCTTTGCTTATTCATGCTCCGATTCTTGCTTTGCCCAACTTTGAGAAAACTTTTGAGGTTCATTGTGATGCAAGTGGTACCGGAATTGGCGGAGTTTTGATGCAAGAAAAACGAGCCATTGCTTATTTTAGTGAAAAACTCTCCGGTGCTCAACTTAACTACCCAATCTATGACAAAGAATTGTATGCTTTAGTGCGTGTGCTACATGTTTGGGAACATTACCTTAGACCTCATGAATTTGTCATCCATACCGATCATGAAACGCTTAAGTAGTTAAAAGGTCAAACTAAGTTGAACAAGCGTCATGCCAAATGGAATGAATTTATTGAATCTTTCCCATATGTGATCAAGTACATTAAGGGTAAAGAAAATGTTGTTGCGGATGCACTTTCACGAATATGCACACTTGTCACTCAACTTGAGTTGAATGTTATTGGTTTTGAGCATATCAAAGACTTGTATGAGCATGATCCTTCTTTTGCTACTCCTTATGCTAAGTGTTTGACGCACATGTCTTGGGAACGATACTACATAAAGGACGATTATCTTATGAGAGCTAACAAACTTTGCATTCCCGAGTCTTCTCTTTGTTTGCTACTTTTGCAAGAGGCTCATGGAGGTGGACTCATGGGACACTTTGGACGCGACAAAACTTTCGCCACGCTCTCCAAGAACTACTTTTGGCCCAAGATGTTCCGTGACGTCTCACGCTTCACCAACCGTTGCTCTACATGTCGCAAAGCTAAGTCTAAAGCTCAATCGCATGGTCTTTACATGCCACTTACTATTCCTTATCAACCTTGGTAAGACATTAGCATGGATTTTATACTTGGTTTGCCTAGAACTCAAAATGGCAAGGATTCGGTCTTTGTTGTTGTGGACAGATTTTCTAAGATGGCACATTTCATTCCTTGCAACAAGATAGACGATGCTTCACATATTGCTAATCTATTTTGTAGGGAAATCTTGCGACTTCATGGAATGCCAAAGACAATTGTCTTGGACCGCGACGTCAAGTTCTTGAGTTACTTTTGGAAGACCCTATGCGCCAAGCTCGGAATCAAGCTATTGTTCTCTTCGGCATACCATCCTCAAACCGACGGCCAAACGGAGGTGACGAACCGTACACTCTCCACTCTACTTCGCGTGTTGATCAAGAGGAACATCAAGGAGTGGGAGGCGTGCCTACCAATCGCCGAGTACGCCTACAACCGTGCAATACATTCGACAACCAGCAAGTCCGCCTTTGAGGTCGTCTACGGCTTTAACCCGTTGTCCCCATTGGACATTCTACCTCTTCCTCTACAAGAGCGCACCAACCTCGACGCAAGTGCTCGTGCCAAGCTACATCAAGAAGATGCATGAAGATACAAGGCACACCATTGAACGCCAAGTACAACGCATCGCGACCAAGCTCAACGTCAACAAGCACCCCATGATATTCAACATTGGAGACCTAGTGTGGCTACATCTTCTCAAGGACCGCTTCCCCAACGAACGCAAGTCCGAGCTTCTACCTCGCGCCGATGGACCTTTCAAGGTGCTAGCATGCTACAACAACAATGCTTACAAGATCGATCTCCCACGCGACAAGTATAACGAGAGCGACATCTTCAATGTCTCTGATCTCTCCCCGTACCATGGTGATGAGGATTTCGATCCGAGGTCGGATCTTTCACAAGGGGGGGGGGAGATGATGCGGAGCATCCCTCGCTCATCCCAATGGATGTGCCTACATCTCTCTCAACACCACTTGGACCCATGACACGAGCCCGAGCTAAGGCTATTGAAGATAAGGTGAACTCGCTCCTCTCCGAACTCCCTCTTCCTACTCGCGAGACATGGCTACTACCTCATTCGGAAACTCTGTGTGTGATCAGGTGCCTGGAAGCGAGCCATGGAACAGCTACATACAAGAGCCAAGACGGCGAGGACCCCAAGCATGATGGACAAGAAGAGCTGCCGCGGAAGCTACAGGCGTCGGATGACCGACCAAGTCCGCACGTCCGACGAGTCCCAGGACACGGACGACCGAGCCCTCCGGACGTCCGGTACCTGGCCACCCGAACCAATTCTACGGATGTCCGAGACGCCCCGGACGACCGGGCGACAAGCACCCGAGCCAAAACTACGGACGACCGACAGCCTACGGACGTCCGGTCCATCCAGAAGCTCCGGACGACCGACCCTCTCCGGACGTCCGACGCAACCAAGACAGAGCGGAATCTATGGACGTCCGAGCACTGCCAGATGTCCGGACCGTCCCGAGCCTTCGGACGTCCGACGCCTTCCGGACGTCCGGCACCTGAGTAACCGCACCTGCGGGCTGGAGCCCTTGTATCCCTTCACTTTGACTTCCATTTGCACTAAGACTATAAATAGGACGCCCCACCTCCTAGTGAGGGTTAGCATAGGTTTAGCTCATATTTTGTGTGAGAGCTGTAACACCCCAAAAATTTAACCAGGTTTTAGTTATTAAAATTTTGCCAAGAGTTAAGATTTTTGCCTGCAAGAATATTTCTGTTGATTTCAAAACCTTTCTTTTAATATTAAGGATTTATTTTTCCCAGGTGGATCCTTCCAAACATATTGAACTTCTATGCCATCTCATTAAAACAAATTCCTAATCAGTAGGATTATTTATTAAATTATTTCACCCTGAGCTATATTCATTAAAATGACTTGTTTTAAGTTTTGGAGCTCTTTTTCAACTACAACCATTTGATAAATTTAACTAAAAATTCCACCAAAATTTGGAGATGTCCTGTGATGACTCTAAATCAGTTTTGTGCATTAATATAATTATTTCATTGCATATTTTGAGTATTTCACATGTTTTTCTTCTCTGGTCCAGTAGGCATTTTTGCACCGCAACCCTTTTAAATATTTGTTTCTAGCTTCCACCAAAATTATGGGATGTCAGTAGTAGCATACGATTCCATTATATGCAAAGATCCAAGGATGTTCTTTGAAAATTTTGAGTGAATCAACCTAATCTTCATTCTGGTCCATCATGATGGTTTGTACAACATCCCTATTATTGCTTAATCTTTGGCCCTAGATTCCTTCTCCTACTTGTAGTCCTCCATGCTAAACCCCTAAGTCCAGGAGCATGCAACCATTGGCATATTTTTGGTTCATGAAATAATGCCACTCACATCCTGTCCAGATTTGAAGTTCTGCAAAACTTGCACTAGCAAGTTTGTGCTTTTCACCAACTAACCTCACCACCCTCTTATGCATCCGAGGAGACACTGATCTGGAAGATTTGGCCCCTCTAAGAATAGCCCAGGTGCCTTTGGCATTTTGACAAACACCTGGAGTGCATGGACTGATTTGGCAGGATCTCAAGTATACACTATGAACATGACAACCTGACCAAACCACCGTGTCCCTTGAGCTTTCCTCTATCACTAGCCTAGTTATGTTGCTTGCCAACCTCACCTGTGACCTGTAGCGTGCCATGGCATTGTGTCGAACACCTTCCGTGCATGCACTGGACGTGCCCAGAGCGCGCTTATTGCACGAGCGGCGCCCGAGCCACCGCGTCATGCCCCGCACTCACCCCAGCCCGTGACCGACCGCAGCCGGCACGCCGTGTCCCCTTGCACGCTACATGCTCCCCCTCACCGCAACGCGCCAAGCAGAGCCTCGCCGCGTCCCGGCAAGCCAAGGACTAGCCGCCACGGCCGCCCGACAGCCCTGCTCAGGCCAGCGCCGCCCAAGCCACCCCGGCTCGCCACCTGCCCCTGTGAACAACGCAAGCTTATCCCCTCGCCCGTCGGCTAGCTACCGTCATCGCCACGACGCCCTGACGCTACAAGAAGGTGGTTCGCCGTCGTCCTTATCGCCGGCCGACTCGAACCGACCTCCACCGCCTATATAAGGGCCCGAGAGCTCAATCAAGTCCTCGATCAACCTCCAGTGATCCTCCTAGACCTACCCTGGCCAGCATTCGAGGAGGGGAAGGCCTTCTTCCCCGAGTCCGGCCAGTTCGGTCGCCGCCAAGCCCCGGTCGATTCCGTCACCACCAGGGCCTCTCCCTCTCCAATCTCTCCACCAAGAACTCTCCCTCCCTCTCGCGAGTGCAACCCCTCGATCAATTTTGGTCGGAGACCACCGCAGCCCAAAGATCACTTTGTTCCTGAAGCCCCCTCCGCCGCGAAGCTCGCCGCCGGCGACTCCCTCCACCTCCGGCGACCCTGCGGCCACCGGAAGGACCGCCTAGGAGTGGCAGATCCATCCTTGCTCTTAGATGCCCGCGAAAAGACGCCGTTCTCCAGCGACGATCGCCGGACGCCCCGCCTCTGCTCGGGCAGAGAAGAGGAGGGAGTGGGGACTGGTCAAACCTGACCAGTGGGCCCCCTGGACCCACTGTCAGTGACCCAGCCCCGCCTCCACACGTTTAAGTGGAAGCGTAAAGACCCCGAGTACGTCTCCCCATTTTGAAGGCGTATTCTGCCCGAAGCGTTTTCTTTTCTGTTTATTATTAAAAACAGATTTTGACCAAATCTTTGACTGGCTTTATCTTTTTAAATATGACTCCAAATGAATTAATTCTTTTTCCTACCTCTCTCAAATTTGATCTAGTTTATTTTAAGATTTAATTGAAAATTTTTCCAAACAACTTTTTGTGCTATTTTTATTTTTGTGTGTTAATTCTTTTATATGTTTAAAATAGGATTTTGAAGGAAGGAGAAATATTTCAAGAGGTTGAAATGCACCCTGCCTTCCCTTGACCTGAAGGCAAGCATTCTGAACCCTGGCATGATATTTTTGAGTGTTCGTTGACACATTTATCACACTACCTCTTTTTTTGAGAAATTGTTATTTCATGTGAGATGATCATGTGCATGGATGCATATTTGTGATTTCCATGCTTTTGGAAATGATCACACTTGTGTTGATAATCATCCTCATGTGCCTTGCATGCATACCGGCAGGAACCCGGGAAAACCTCTGCCTTGGGTAGGCATGAGTTTGTTGCCGGTCTCCGTCGGGATGGTTATGTCTTGTATGGCATGGTAAGGTAATATGAGCGGTGACTCTGTTGGTTGAAATATATTCGTTATTCTAATCATGCAGGGAATACCTAAACCTCCTGAGTCGACCATAGATTGAGTCTTGTTCCAGTAACCCCCATACTTGTTTCGTACTACCACTCGTCTCTACAACAAGTAGAGTACGGTTCAGTAAGTTGTCAACCTCTTCCTAGCACACACCGTACAGAGAGGCCAGGGTGGAAGATACCGGTTGTAGCTGGTAGGCAGGCCACCTGGTCCGGGGGCATGGGTGTTTCCGGTTGAGACCGAGAGGGGAGGCCACCCCTTAGAGCGCGCAATATAAATTCGATCCCATGCTACGCGAGGTTGTAGCCTCCCCACTTAGAGTTTGCTTGACAGGTGTCTTGGGTGACTCCAGACACGTGTGAGTTAAGCTGGTGTGTGCAAGTTAGGTGTGTTTTCAACAAAAAGACCGTAGACGGAATTAGTCCCGATGGACTAAAGAAATCCGTTACTCATGGGTAAAGAGTACACCCTATGCAGAGATTAAACCTATTCGAATAGCCGTGTCCATGGTTTAAGGATTACAGTCTGGGATGGGTCGAGTGTCGGTCTTAGTGTCGGTCTTCGGAGGTGAAACTGTTAAACCGGAACTGGTATCACGACTTGTGACATGTGATGATGATGATTATTATTTTGTTGTGGACTAACCCATGATATTATTGGTATTATCGAATATCCCTGGGACGGTTCTACCTCCTGGATATTCACTATGATTGTTATTTTTTTAAAGCCCTTTCTGTGGTGTCGCTCATACGCCCGACTGTGGCATTTCTTTTAAAGCCCTTTATGTGGTGTCGCTCAGACGCCCGTCTGTGGCATTTCTTTTAAAGCCCTTTATGTGGTGTCGCTCAGACGCCCGACTGTGGCATTTCTTTTAAAGCCCTTTATGTGGTGTCGCTCAGACGCCCGACTGTGGCATTTCTTTTAAAGCCCTTTATGCGGTGTCGCTCAGATGCCCGACTGTGGCAGGCTTGTTGTTTATTTCATTATTATTTTTAATACTTCTATGATATTACATATTCATATATAACATGCTTATACGCATCAGAGTTATATTTATATTTTTGTGACTGACGTCATGAGTATAAATTATTTTTAGCACATCGTTATTATATTATACCCGTGTTCATTATGTTTGCGAGTACATTCAAAGTACTCACTGGCTTGTCGCTGGCTATTGTCTTGGCCAGATTTCTTGCACAGAGAGAAGCGACGTGATGACAGCCACGGAACCTAAGCAACGGTGATAGCAGTCTCGCGAAGATAGGAGCTAGCCTGGTCAGCTGTTCCCGTGGGAAATGGAGTCCCATAGACAGTGATGTTTTACAGCCCGCTTCCGCCATCAACCACTAGAAACCATTTGTTGTACTCACAGACCAGAATGGTCTTGTACTACATATTTTATGTTTTGCTTGAAATTTCTGTATCAAGTTGGTGCCTCATCAGCTAACAGTTATCCTGGGGCTGATGAGTACAAGGGCCATTTTTTGGGAATTAATACCCGGAGAATCGGTCCCCACAGACTTAGTATCAGAGCCAGGCTGACCATTGGCTAATCCTATCTTAGCTAGGTCAGATAACTTAGGTAAACGAACCTAACAGACCCTAACCAAAACCCCACCCAAGCTTCCCGTGCAAGATAGCCACACAGTAATTCCGACGCTTTTGGTAGTTGGTGCCCAACCTATCAGTCTAGGCTGTCGGTCACACGCAAATGACTGATGGCAAAAATATCTCATTCGCAAGCGTGCGAAGGAAGACTCCGTTCCCTTTTCTATAAAAGGGCACGCTAATCTCAACCCGGCCTAGCACGGCCTCTTCCCGAACCTAGCCACAATTCCTGGTCCCATAGTGCACAATGAGACCACAACAACCAATCTTGAAGGTTTCGTGACCATACTCGCAAACCTCACCCGTCGTGCCTACGCGTTAGAAGAGCCCCTAGAATATGTTGTGTACCAAGGACCCATGAGCGGTGAAGACCGCCAATTCTGGGCCACTGTGCACATCTATGGTAGGGGTTTGTCGCCAGAACGCCCCTACAGGTTCACCAGAAGAACAACTTCCTTCGAGCCACAAGCCATCCAGCTAGCCGCTCGAGAAGCTATAGTTCAACTTCGGCAGTTGTCGCCCAGAGTTAACTGTCGCTCGTTCTACTACTACCCCAGGCGTGAAGGGTATGGTAGACCATCCCAAGTTGCCAACGGAGATCACGAGACAGATCCCGCATTGTTGCACCTAGTGCGCTATGTAAGTGCACTAGAGGCATTGTTTGATCAAATCACTATTGATCTGATCGCAGCTCGAGGAGAGCTGGTTCGTCGAGCCCCAGCAAGAAGAGAAGACGAGCCTGATGCTGACAACCCAGTCGTGCTGTTCGGACACCCGATCGAGACCCTGAGGTCAGCCCCAGCCATCATCCAAGATACTGTGGTGACCCCAGAAGTGCTTCAACGCCTTTTGGGAACACACTCCAACGGGATTGTGGCTAACAATCCACGCGATGGTCATCATCGCTACCCCGACCCTGCAGTTCCTCCACCATCTCCGACTAATCCCGGCAGTGAGACCCGTGGAGAAGCCTCGACATCCACCAGGCACGCCCATTTAGACGTAAACGAGGTAGACTAAGCTGTACGAGTAGTGCCGAGTCTCAGTGTATCCCCGCTTTGTAATCACGTAATCTTGTGTATTAACGCAGCCTATCATTGTGCCCCTGTTTTAATGGTAGCCTCGCGTATTTTTGTCAGCACATAGTGCACATTTTCCGGGCACAGCTACCAAAACCAACCCCGACGACACGCACAGTAACACGTCTCTTTATGAGATATGTATATCTCCTGACACTGACCCCGTCCTTTGGAGCTAATCTGGCATATTTATTACCTTTCACCACGGTAAAGTGACCCAGCTCCATTGCTATATAAGGGCCACCTTGTGACCTTACCCAGCACCCGTCACCTTGTGCACCACCCTCACAACCTTTTTCCTGTCATGCCGAGCCCCAGTATTCATCTGAGAACCCCAGATGCAACCCCGGGTAGCTTTGTCAAAATATTGTGGGACTTTACCTACAGTACCATGGGTTCTTCCCAGCCACCCCAGTACGAGCTGTTCAAATCAAGAATCACTTTTTCCACCTCGGAATATTGGGCAGCAGTACACATTCCTCCCATAGACCCCAACCAAGATCCAACGGAAGTTTCCTTCATGGGGAAATCTATGCCGACCCCACACTTGGCCATAGAAGCTGCTGCGAACGAAGCGATTGCTCGTCTTCGATCCGCAGTACCCTATGCCCGCGAACGAGGATATTATTACTTTCCGAGCCGTGCAGCACCCGGGGGAGTAACGACTTTTCCCGGTGGACGGATTGAGAGAGACCCAGTACTGGCCAACCTTATCCAGTATATCATCGCGCAAGAGCATTTGAATCAGCGAGTGATGGATTATCTCCAGAATCTCACTGATCTGAACCCTCAGATTGCAATCGGCAGACCACTGAGGCCCGATCCGGAGAGACTCATACATCGACTGGTCAATCCACTTCCTCCAATTGAGGAGGAGTATATCCCTTTACCAGAGACATTTTATCGGGACCCTGTCCAGTTACCATTCTCATTTTAGACGTCACTGTTGTAGTTGTTATTTCAGCATTTACTATTATGTTGTAACTTATACATGGTACCTCGAATTTGTGCGACGAGTCGAGTATTTAGTTTTTACGTTTGTGAGTGGTTTTCTTCGTGAGCAACCTGTGTAACCGCAAAAAAATCCTGGAATGAGATTTTCTTCTTCCAGAATTTGCTGCATCGTTTATCCCCTCACTGCTTGGATTATTTTTATTTACGCAGCACCACGGCAGCAGACTCACAACCGCTCGGACACATATGGAGCATTTGTTTTTCACAACGGCTCTTAGCAAATCTCGAGGATGAGATTTTTTTCTTAAGGGGGGTAGTAACTGTAACACCCCAAAAATTTAATCAGGTTTTAGTTATTAAATTTTTGCCAAGAGTTAAGATTTTTGCCTGCAAGAATATTTCTGTTGATTTCAAAACCTTTCTTTTAATATTAAGGATTTATTTTTCCCAGGTGGATCCTTCAAAACATATTGAACTTCTATGCCATCTCATTAAAACAAATTCCTAATCAGTAGGATTATTTATTAAATTATTTCACCCTTAGCTATATTCATTAAAATGACTTGTTTTAAGTTTTGGAGCTCTTTTTGAACTACAACCATTTGACAAATTTAACTAAAAATTCCACCAAAATTTGGAGATGTCGTGTGATGCCTCTAAATCACTTTTGTGCATTAATATATTTATTTCATTGCATATTTTGAGTATTACACATGTTTTTCTTCTCTTGTCCAATAGGCATTTTTGCACTGCAACCCTTTTAAATATTTGTTTCTAGCTTCCACCAAAATTATGGGATGTCAGTAGCAGCATACGATTCCATTATATGCAAAGATCCAAGGATGTTCTTTGAAAATTTTGAGTGAATCAACCTAATCTTCATTTTGGTCCATCATGATGGTTTGTACAGCATCCCTATCATTGCTTACTCTTTGGCCCTAGATTCCTTCTCCTACTTGTAGTCCTCCATGCTAAACCCCTAAGTCCAGGAGCATGCAACCATTGGCATATTTTTGGTTTATGAAATAATGCCACTCACATCCTGTCCAGATTTGAAGTTCTGCAAAACTTGCACTAGCAAGTTTGTGCTTTTCACCAACTAACCTCACCACCCTCTTGTGCATCCAAGGAGACACTGATCTGGAAGATTTGGCCCCTCCAAGAATAGCCTAGGTGCCTTTGGAATTTTGACAAACACCTGGAGTGCATGGACTGATTTGGCAGGATTTCAAGTATACACTATGAACATGACAACCTGACCAAACCACCGTGTCCCTTGAGCTTCCCTCTATCACTAGCCTAGTTATGTTGCTTGCCAACCTCACCTGTGACCTGTAGCGTTCCACGGCATTGTGTCAAACACCTTCCGTGCGTGCACTAGACGCGCCCAGAGCGCGCGTATTGCACGAGCGGCGCCCGAGCCGCCGCGTCACGCCCCGCACTCACCCCAGCCCGTGACCGACCGCAGCCGGCACGCCGTGTCCCCTTGCGCGCTACATGTCCCCCTCACCGCAACGCGCCAAGCAGAGCCTCGCCGCGTCCCCGGCAAGCCAAGGACTAGCCGCCACGGCCGCTCGACAGCCCTGCTCAGGCCAGCGCCGCCCAAGCCACCCCGGCTTGCCACCTGCCCCTGTGAACAACGCAAGCTTATCCGCTCGCCCGTCGGCTAGCTACCGTCGTCGCCACGACGCCCTGACGCTACAGGGAGGCGGTTCGCCGTCGTCCTTATCGCCGGCCGCCTCGAACCGACCTCCACTGCCTATATAAGGGCCCCAGAGCTCAATCAAGTCCTCGATCAACCTCCAGTGATCCTTCTAGAGCTACCCTGGCCAACATTCGAGGAGGGGAAGGCCTTCTTCCCCGAGTCCGGCCAGTTCGGTCGCCGCCAAGCCCCGGTCGATTCCATCACCACCAGGGCCTCTCCCTCTCCAATCTCTCCACCAAGAACTCTCCCTCCCTCTCGCGAGTGCAACCCCTCGATCAATTTTGGTCGGAGACCACCGCAGCCCAAAGATCACTTTGTTCCCGAAGCCCCCTCCGCCGCGAAGCTCGCCGCCGGCGACTCCCTCCACCTCCGGCGACCCTGCGGCCACCGGAAGGACCGCCTAGGAGTGGCAGATCCATCCCTGCTCTTAGATGCCCGCGAAAAGACGCCGTTCTCCGGCGACGATCGCCGGACGCCCCGCCTCTGCTCGGGCAGAGAAGAGGAGGGAGTGGGGACTGGTCAAACCTGACCAGTGGGCCCCCTGGACCCACTGTCAGTGACCCAGCCCCGCCTCCACACGTTTAAGTGGAAGCGTAAAGACCCCGAGTACGTCTCCCCGTTTTGAAGGCGTATTCTGCCCGAAGCGTTTTCTTTTCTGTTTATTATTAAAAACAGATTTTGACCAAATCTTTGACTGGCTTTATCTTTTTAAATATGACTCCAAATGAATTAATTCTTTTTCCTACCTCTCTCAAATTTGATCTAGTTTATTTTAAGATTTAATTGAAAAAATTTTCCAAACAACTTTTTGTGCTATTTTTATTTTTGTGTGTTAATTCTTTTATATGTTTAAAATAGGACTTTGAAGGAAGGAGAAATATTTCAAGAGGTTGAAATGCACCCTGCCTTCCCTTGACCTGAAGGCAAGAATTCTGAACCCTGACATGATATTTTTGAGTGTTTGTTGACACATTTATCACACTACCTCTTTTTTTGAGAAATTGTTATTTCATGTGAGATGATCATGTGCATGGATGCATATTTGTGATTTCCATGCTGTTGGAAATGATCACACTTATGATGATAATCATCCTCATGTGCCTTGCATGCATACCGGCAGAAACCCGGGAAAACCTCTGCCTTGGGTAGGCATGAGTTTGTCGCCGGTCTCCGTCGGGATGGTTATGTCTGGTATGGCATGGTAAGGTAATATGAGCGGTGACTCTGTTGGTTGAAATATATTCGTTATGCTAATCATGCAGGGAATACCTAAACCTCCTGAGTCGACCATAGATCGAGTCTTGTTCCAATAACCCCCATACTTGTTTCGTACTACCACTCGTCTCTACAACAAGTAGAGTACGGTTCAGTAAGTTGTCAACCTCTTCCTAGCACACACCGTACAAAGAGGCCAGGGTGGAAGATACCGGTTGTAGCTGGTAGGCAGGCCACCTGGTCCGGGGGCATGGGTGTTTCCGGTTGAGACCGAGAGGGGAGGCCACCCCTTAGAGCGCGCAATATAAATTCGATCCCATGCTACGCGGGGTTGTAGCCTCCCCACTTAGAGTTTGCTTGACAGGTGTCTTGGGTGATTCCAGACACGTGTGAGTTAAGCTGGTGTGTGCAAGTTAGGTGTGTTTTCAACAAAAAGACCGTAGACGGAATTAGTCCCGATGGACTAAAGAAATCCGTTACTCGTGGGTAAAGAGTACACCCTCTGCAGAGATTAAACCTATTCGAATAGCCGTGTCCATGGTTAAGGATTACAGTCTGGGATGGGTCGAGTGTCGGTCTTAGTGTCGGTCTTCGGAGGTGAAACTGTTAAATCAGAACTGGTATCACGACTTGTGACATGTGATGATGATGATTATTATTTTGTTGTGGACTAACCCATGATATTATTGGTATTATCGAATATCCCTGGGACGGTTCTACCTCCTGGATATTCACTATGATTGTTATTCTTTTAAAGCCCTTCCTATGGTGTCGCTCAGACGCCCGACTGTGACATTTCTTTTAAAGCCCTTTATGTGGTGTCTCTCAGACGCCCGACTGTGACATTTCTTTTAAGACCCTTTATGTGGTGTCGCTCAGACGCCCGACTGTGGCATTTTTTTAAAGCCCTTTATGCGGTGTCGCTCAGATGCCCGACTGTGGCAGGCTTGTTGTTTATTTCATTATTTTTTTAATACTTCTATGATATTACATATTCATATATAACATGCTTACACGCATCAGAGTTATATTTATATTTTTGTGACTGACGTCATGAGTATAAATTATTTTTAGCACATCGTTATTATATTATACCCGTGTTCATTATGTTTGCGAGTACATTCAAAGTACTCACTGGCTTGTCGCTGGCTATTGTCTTGGCCAGATTTCTTGCACAGAGAGAAGCGACATGATGACAGCCCCGGAACCTAAGCAACGGTGATAGCAGTCTCGCGAAGATAGGAGCTAGCCTGGTCAGCTGTTTCTGTGGGAAATGGAGTCCCATAGACAGTGATGTTTTACAGCCCGCTTCCGCCATCAACCACTAGAAACCATTTGTTGTACTCACAGATCAGAATGGTCTTGTACTACATATTTTATGTTTTGCTTGGAATTTCTGTATCAAGTTGGTGCCTCATCAGCTAACAGTTATCCTGGGGCTGATGAGTACAAGGGCCATTTTTTGGGAATTAATACCCGGAGAATCAGTCCCCACAAGAGCCTTGCTCATCCACTTGGCTACTTCTCCTCGGAGCTCAGGACCTCTTCGGAGAAGATCCCCCAAGCGGATTCAAGGCCCCTTTCTAGGGAAGACCATCAAGACCTCCGTACGGAGAAGAACTGTTCCTTTGTATCCCTACCTTGGTTGATTGTGGATCATATGTCACTCTATGTTGTCAGTGATCTAGCACTCGTGTGATTGATTCTATGTCGGTTTAGTGATCCTCTCTCTCGTTTTCCCTGTGTTTCCCCTTTGTGCTTCTGCGTGTTCTTCGTGATTCCCCATAGGATCCACTCCAAACGTGAAAGATCGTCCACATAGGGTTCCACCCTACATCACTAGGGTTCTGTCGCCACTGTCCGGTTTAAATAGCTGGCTTCCTCCCTCGGACGGCACGCCAAAGCGGCGCCACGCGACGCGGGGCGAAGGAGGCGCCTGTCAGAACAGTTGTCTCTCCGCATCTCCGTGTGGGCCCTATCTGTCAGTCCTACATGATAGGCGTGCTCGGGCTCATCTGGACCTCCCCATATATGGGCTCGACATGCGAAGTGCCGGTCAGGCTAGGCGTCTGGCCCGACTATGGGGAGCCTGATTGGGTGGCCAAAACTTGTCCGGGCGCTCACCGTGTAGCTCATCAGGACGTTTGGGGCGGTTAGAGCATCTACAACCGAGCACCTCAAACCCGCCTCATACACCCGGGTGGCCCGCCCAGTCACTGACCAGTCACTATTTTCTGACCCAGACGACCCTTTCAAACGAGCCTCAAATGCCTGGGGTGACCAGCACCCCTCATATCCAGCCTAAAAAATGGGGCGGATATGGGAGCGCACGAGCATGCCCGCCATGTAGGACTAACGAAGGGGTCCCACGCGGATTTGCCCGGAAACCCGGTGGTCCGACAAACGCCTCCTCCGTCACGGTGGTGTGAACGCCGCGTGGCGCCGCTTCGGCTCGCCACCCGAGAGGAAATCCGTCTATTTAACCCGGCCGGAGTCCCGCAACCCTAGTTCATCCACCTCCCCCTCTCAGCGCCGCCAATCCGAGCCCATCCACCTCCTCCCTCTCCCACTCCGGTGCTTTGCCCACGCTCCGGCGGTCCGCCATGGTCCATACGAAGAACACCTACTACGCTATGCTCATGACGGAGCGCCGTCCGAGATCCAGCAGGAGATCCGGACGTAGTACGTAGGCTTATTTCGTCTGCATGTCTTCGTATGGATTAAAGAATCTAGTATGAGATATCCGGATGCAACAAGTGTAATTTGAGGCGTGCCCGGTCACTGCCTGCGGACGCGCCCGGACCCGTCCGCGGGTCTTTGAGGGGCAATATTTGACATATCCGGCTGTAGATGCTCTTATGAGTTGTCCGTTTGTAGATGCTCTTAGACTCTACTGTTTCAGATGTTTTTTTCTCCTCTTTTTCTTTTTGCACGAAAATACTATTCTGGATGTTTTAACCCGACATCTTTAGTCACCGACCGAACCGACCGAACATACCTTGCACGCCTACGAAGTAACCCGTGATCACAAAAGCACTCCCAAATCAGTAAAAGGCGTATTTTGAGGCTGAAAAGGGGTCTCAGAAGTTTGGATGGTCAGCAACCACGCCGAAAAGCAGCAATATACTTCTGATCAACAAGGAATAATTGGCTGGTAGGTGGTACCTAGGAAATCACTTCATGTACGGCCGGATTTTTTTAGAGGAAGCCCGATAGCCGCTTTTTCGATTGATAGAAGAAGGACCATGATAAGTGTCACATGGCAGGTCCGAGCACATGGCAAATCCAAACGTTTTCGACATCAGGTTTAGTGATGCGAGGATGACAACTTACTAAGCATGAAAACGTTCGTGCTTCAGTTTATTTTTGACAGAAACTTGCCGTCTACCACTGAAAATTGCCATTCTTGTGTGATTGAAATTGCCATTTTAAAGACACCAGGACCGGAGTGCCACACACCTGACTTGTGGCACTTATCATTTGGATAGGAGAAAGGGCAGCAAAGTACCAACTGTACAAACGGTTGGAGATTTGGCAAGGAGGCTCTGGTTGCTTTGTAAGTTTTGCCTTAAAC